>NC_069505.1:190567454-190684954 GCF_027579735.1 Bombina bombina | reverse complement strand
TGTTGATGGTGAACAGATCAAAACACTGACAGAATCCATGGATGGCAGGCTTTTGAGTGTCCTTACAAAGAAAGGTGGCTATATTGGTCACTGATTTGTTTTTGTTTAGTTTTTGAATGTCAGAAATGTATATTTGTGAATGTTGAGATGTTATATTGGTTTCACTGGTAAAAATAAATAATTGAAATGGGTATATATTTGTTTTTTGTTAAGTTGCCTAATAATTATGCACAGTAATAGTCACCTGCACACACAGATATCCCCCTAAAATAGCTAAAACTAAAAACAAACTAAAAACTACTTCCAAAAATATTCAGCTTTGATATTAATTAGTTTTTGGGTTCTTTGAGAACATGGTTGTTGTTCAATAATAAAATTAATCCTCAAAAATACAACTTGCCTAATAATTCTGCACTCCCTGTATATACCTACATACACACATACATAGATATATACATACATACATACACACACACACACACACACACACATATATACATACATACAGAGGGGGGTACTTATCAAGCCGTCAACCTCAAATACGCTGGAATTCCGCAGCGTATTTGTGGCGAGGCTTATTCGCCTTAGTTATCAAGCCCTGCTGCCCGGAAAAAGTAGAATTTTGTGACGTAAGGTTCGATCCGCCGGACTCAGTCCGACACAGATCGATTCTTACGTCACTCCAGATGTTCCGCAAGTGCGGCACAATCTGACTACTTTTGCTAGTTATCAAAAAACTAGCAGGTACGCTTGGCACTTTTCCGGCCCAGTGTACCTGGTTTTCAAACCGCCGCCCTGGAGGCGGCGGATCCCATAGGAATCAATGGGAGTCTGACCATAGCGAAAGTTCAGGTTCACTGCTGCCAGTCATCCCATTGATTCCTATGGGAAATGTCTACACCTAACACCCTAACATGTACCCTGAGTCTAAACACCCTAATCTGCTCCCCCTACACCGCCGCAACTAAATAAAGTTATTACCCCCTAAACCGCTGCTCCCGGAGCCCACCGCAAGCTATAATAAATATGTTAACCCCTAAACCGCCGCTCCCGGTCCCCGCCGCAACTATAATATATGTATTAACCCCTAAAAAAAAAATGAATTAAATACATCTAAATAATATTTCTCTTATTAACTAACTTAATCCTATTTAAAACTAAATACTTACCTTTAAAATAAACCCTAATATAGCAACAATATAAATAATAATTATATTGTAGCTATCTTAGGATTTATTTTTATTTTACAGGCAACTTTCAATTTATTTTAACTAGGTACAATAGCTATTAAATAGTTATTAACTATTTAATAGCTACCTAGCTAAAATAAAGAGAAATTAACCTGTAAAATAAATCCTAACCTAAGTTACAATTACACCTAACACTACACTATACTTTAATAAATGAATCCTATTTAAAACTAAATACTTACCTGTAAAATAAACCCTAAGATAGCTACAATGTAATTAATAATTACATTGTAGCTATTTTAGGATTTATATTTATTTTACAGGCAACTTTGTATTTATTTTAGCTAGTTAGAATAGTTATTAAATAGTTATTAACTATTTAATAACTACCTAGCTAAAAGAAATACAAAATTACCTGTAAAATAAATCATAACCTAAGTTACAATTAAACCTAACACTACACTATCATTAAATTAATTAAATAAATTAGCTACAAATAACTACAATTAAATACAATTCAATAAACTAACTAAAGTACAAAAAATAAAAAAAGCTGTTACAAAAAATAAAAAAAATAAGTTACAAACATTTAAAAAATATTACAACAATTTTAAGCTACTTACACCTAATCTAAGCCCCCTAATAAAATAACAAAGCCCCCCAAAATAAAAAAATTCCCTACCCTATTCTACATTAAAAAGTAAACAGCTCTTTTGCCTTACCAGCCCTTAAAAGGGCCTTTTGCGGGGCATGCCCCAAATAAAACAGCTCTTTTGCCTGTAAAAGAAAAATACAACCCCCCCAACATTAAAACCCACCACCCACATACCCCTAATCTAACCCAAACCCCCCTTAAATAAACCTAACACTACCCCCTTGAAGATCATCCTACCTTGAGTCGTCTTCACTCAGCCGAGCACCGATGGAACTGAAGAGGAGATCCGGAGTGGCAGAAGTCATCATCCAAGGGGCGCCGAAGAAATCTTCCATCCGATGAAGTCATCATCCAGGCGGCGCTGAAGAGGTCTTCGATCCGATAGAAGTCATCATCCAGGCGGCGTCTTCAATCTTCATCCATCCGGAGCGGAGCCATCTTCAGAAGAGCCTACACGGATCCATCCTCTTCTTCCCGACGACTAACGACGAATGACGGTACCTTTAAGTGACGTCATCCAAGATGGCGTCCCTCGAATTCCGATTGGCTGATAGGATTATATCAGCCAATCGGAATTAAGGTAGAAAAATCTGATTGGCTGATTCAATCAGCCAATCAGATTCAAGTTCAATCCGATTGGCTGAACCAATTTAGTTTTAAATAGGATTCATTTATTAAAGTATAGTGTAGTGTTAGGTGTAATTGTAACTTAGGTTAGGATTTATTTTACAGGTTAATTTCTCTTTATTTTAGCTAGGTAGCTATTAAATAGTTAATAACTATTTAATAGCTATTGTACCTAGTTAAAATAAATTGAAAGTTGCCTGTAAAATAAATATAAATCCTAAGATAGCTACAATATAATTATTATTTATATTGTAGCTATCTTAGGGTTTATTTTAAAGGTAAGTATTTAGTTTTAAATAGGATTAATTTAGTTCATAATAGAAATATTATTTAGATTTATTTAATTAATATTTAAGTTAGGGGGTGTTAGGGTTAGTGTTAGACTTAGGTTTAGGGGTTAATGAATTTCTTATAGGTTGCGGCGGTGTATGGGGGGGCAGGATAGGGGTTAATAAATTTATTATAGGTGGCGATGGTGTAGGGGGGCAGATTAGGGGTTAATAAGTTTAATATAGGTTGCAGCTGGGTCCGGGAGCGGCGGTTTAGGGGTTAAACTATTTATTTAGTTGCAGCGGGGTCCGGGATCCGCAGGATAGGGGTTAATAAATTTATTCTAGGTGGCGGCGGTATAGGGGGGGCAGGATAGGGGTTAGTAGGTATAATGTAGGTGGCGGCTGGGTCCGGGAGCGGCGGTTTAGGGGTTAATACATTTATAAGAGTTGCGGCGGAGTCTAGGAGCGGCGGTTTAGGGGTTAGTAACTTTATTTAGTTGCGGGGGGCTCCGGGGGCGCCAGTATAGGGGGTAGAACAGTGTAGTTAGTGTGGGTGCTTAGTGACAGGGGTATCAATAAGAGATCGGATGAGTGATAACTCTCACAATCCGCTGCTCATCACCCCGTACTTGGTGCGCGGCTTTTTAACAGCTTTTTTGATATCTTAGGCGAACGTATTCAGGTCCGCGGCGGCGATGGTAGGCGAGCTTAGGCGGGCGTATTGGACCGGCGAAGGCAGGTAAAGTAGACGCGTTGATAAGTACCCCTCAGAGAGTGCAGAGAAAAAAAAGAGTAAGTGGAGAGAGAGAGACTAACAAGGAGAGACAGAGAGAGAGAATGAGAGTAAAGAGACAGTATAGTGGAGAGGCAGAGAGAGAGAATGAGAGTAAAGAGACAGTAAAGTGGAGAGGCAGAGAGAGAATGAGAGTAGAGAGACAGTAAAGTGGAGAGGCAGAGAGAGAGAATGAGAGTAGAGAGACAGTAAAATGGAGAGAGAGAGAGAGAATGAGAGTAGAGAGACAGTAAAATGGAGAGAGAGAATGAGAGTAGAGAGACAGTAAAATGGAGAGAGAGAGAGAGAATGAGAGTAAAGAGACAGTAAAGTGGAGAGGCAGAGAGAGAATGAGAGTAGAGAGACAGTAAAGTGGAGAGGCAGAGAGAGAATGAGAGTAAAGAGACAGTAAAGTGGAGAGGCAGAGAGAGAATGAGAGTAGAGAGACAGTAAAGTGGAGAGGCAGAGAGAGAATGAGAGTAAAGAGACAGTAAAGTGGAGAGGCAGAGAGAGAATGAGAGTAAAGAGACAGTAAAGTGGAGAGGCAGAGAGAGAATGAGAGTAGAGAGACAGTAAAGTGGAGAGGCAGAGAGAGAGAATGAGAGAAAAGAGACAGTAAAATGGAGAGAGAGAGAGAAAATGAGAGTAGAGATACAGTAAAGTGGAGAGGCAGAGAGAGAATGAGAGTAAAGAGACAGTAAAGTGGAGAGGCAGAGAGAGAATGAGAGTAAAGAGACAGTAAAGTGGAGAGGCAGAGAGAGAATGAGAGTAGAGAGACAGTAAAATGGAGAGAGAGAGAGAGAGAGAATGAGAGTAGAGAGACAGGGAACTGAGAGTGCAGAGCGGAAGGTGAAGATAGTCATTTTATTACAATAACCTTTTATCATATGCATGGGATGTGTGCCTGTTATACAACACACTGATAATGATTTTCTAAGTAACATATTTTTTTAGTTCACCCATGTATTTCTGTGACCTGTCTGTGCTCAACTACCCACTTGGCCGCTGACACATAGTGGTAGATTTATTAAATGTCAGACGGGAATGATTCGCTGTAGCGGATCATGTCCGCCCGTCATTGCTAAATGCAGACAGCATACGCTGTTGGCATTTAAAGGGACAGTCTACACCAGAATTTTATTGTTTAAAAAGATAAATAATCCCTTTATCACCCATTCCCTAGTTTTGCACAACCAACACAGTTATATTAATATACTTTTTACTTTTTACCTATGTGATTACCTTGTATCAATGCCTATGCAAACTGCCCCCTTATTTCAGTTCTTTTGACAGACATCCATTTTAGCCAATCAGAGCTGGCTCACCTGAACTCCATGTGCATGAGCACAGTGTTATCTATATGACACACATGAACTAACACCTTCTAGCGGTGAAACATTGCCCCCTTATTTCAGTTCTTTTGACAGACATCCATTTTAGCCAATCAGAGCTGGCTCACCTGAACTCCACGTGCATGAACACAGTGTTATCTATATGACACACATGAACTAACACACTCTAGTGGTGAAAAACTGTCAAAATGCCCTGAGAGAAGAGGCAGCCTTCAAGGGCTTAGAAATTAGCATATGAACCTCCTAGGTTTAGCTTTCAACTAAGAATACCAAGAAAACAAAGCAAAATTGGTGATAAAAGTAAATTGGAAAATTGTTTAAAATTAAATTCTCTATCTAAATCATAAAAGTTTATTTTGGACTAGATTGTCCTTTTAACATTGAACAAGAATTTCTAGTGAAATGCTTGTTTAATGCCGCCCCCTGCACATTCGCGGCCAATCTGCCGCTAGCAGGGCGTGTCAATCATCCTGATCATATCTGATCGGAATGATTGCAGTCCGCCACCTCAGAGGTGGCGGATAAGTTAAAGGGACATAATACTTATATGCTAAATCACTTGCAACTGATGCAGTATAACTGTAAAAAGCTGACAGGAAAATATCACCTGAGCATCTCTATGTAAAAAATGAAGATATTTTACCCCACAATTTTCTCAGCTCACCAGAGTAAGTGCTGTGTAAAAAGTTATATTTCAGCTGCTGTCCAGCTGCAGGTTAAAAAAAAAAGAAAGAAAGAAATGAACTGCAGCCAATCGGCATCAACATTGCTGAGGTCATGAACTCTTTTACTGTGATCTCATGAGATTTCACTTAACTGTCATTCGATTTCATATTAAACTTCCTTAAACTGAATAGGGAAATAACATAAGTGTGCATTAGACACGCTCCCTTGCCTGTTCCGGGACAGGCATACTGATTTGCTGCTTAAAGTCCTTTACAAGGGGGTGTGAATTCTTAGGACATTTTGAGGTAAAATATATTTTCTTTTTTACATAGAGATGTTCAGGTGATATTTTCGAGTCAGTTTTTTACAGCTACCCTGCATCACTTCATGTGATTCAACATTTGGGGATCATGGCCCTTTAAGGAACAGCGGTCTTATGACCGCTGATTCTTAACTTAAGTTTCAGGTGGACCTGAAACTTCGGGGGTAGATTGCAGCATCCGCTACTTAATAAATCTACCTTATAATCTTATCTCCAGAGCCCCACTTCCATCCATGCCTATCTAAACAAACAACGCCACCACCTTACCCAGCTATACCATGTCCTTATATTTCACATTTTATACCAAGTCTTCACCCTCTCTGTACCAACCTTTTACACATAACTAACACAGCTTAGGTGTCCCTTATGCCTTGAGTGCCGCATCTCCAGCTTCCCTCTCACTACCCATCTTTTTCACTGTGACTTGCTTCCCAATCTGATCCCTTTAACATGCTCTCTCCTGCACTGCTCTCTCCTTCCCTGTCACACTCAGTTGTCCCTGTTATTGTTTCTTGCTTCAGCTTTTCTGGTCTGGTACCTTTGTGTATGATTATACCAAGTCCAGCCTTCTAAACTCACTCCCTCCTCACCACTGATTTCTCAGTCTCTGGCTTTGCTCGCTGCCTGGAATCACATTTCACTCTGTTAAAGTGGCAGCTTCATGTCAGTCAAGGACTAGGAGAAATAAATGCATGTGATCAGTGATACAGGCCCAATGATCCAAAGTGCTGCCAATCGGCAACATTTTCCAAGGGATCCGCCACTATGTTGAGCGAGCATGTTAAAATATTCCAAGCTCCCAACATACCTATCCTGTTAACCCCTAAACCGCCACATACCCACTGCAAGTACCTATCCTGTTAACTCCTAAACTGCCACATACCCACCAGAAGTATCTATCCTTTTAGACCCTATACCGCCATAGACCCACCACAAGTATCTATCCTTTTAGACCCTATACTGCCACATACCCACCGCAAATATCTATCCTGTTAACCCTTATACTGCCACATACCCACCTCAAGTACCTATCCTGTTAACTCCTTAACTGCCACATACCCACTGCAAGCACCTATGCTGTTAACCCCTACACTGCCACATACCAACCGCAAGTACCTATCCTGTTAACCCCTAAACTACCACATACCCACCACAAGTATATATCATGTTAACCCCTATACCACTGCAAGAATCATACACTATTAACCCCTAAACCACCACTAGCCCACAGCAAGTACCCTACACCACTAATAACCCCTAAACCGCCACTAGCCCACAGCAAGTACCCTACACTATTAACCCCTAAACCACCACTAGCCCACTGCAAGTACCCTACCCTATTAACCCCTAAACTGCCACAACCCCCAATGCAAACTTACCCTTCTCTTCCTAACACCTAATCCCCCTCTAAACTATAACCCCTAAGTTACTTAAAAATAAAAATCTGTTACTGAAAAAATAAGTCTAAGTTGCATAAAATAAAAAAAACACCATTATACCTAACACTAACCTACATGCCCCATAAAAAAAAAACACCCCAACAAAAAAAAAACAACTAAAGCCTTACAATAGTCCTTAAAAAGGGCCTTTTGTAGGGCATTGCTATATACTATAACCCCTAAGTTAATTAAAAATAAAAATAAAAATCTGTTACTGAAAAAATAAAAGTCTAAGTTGCATAAAATAAAAAAAAAAACACCATTATACCTAACACTAACCTACATGCCCCATAAAAAAACACCCCCCCCAAAAAAACTAAAGCCTTAAATAGTCCTTAAAAGGGCCTTTTGTAGGGCATTGCCCTAAAGTCAATACGGCTATTTTATATTTAGAAAAAATACAACACCCCCCTCTACAATACAAGCAACCACCCACCCCCCAAAAAATAATAAAATCTAATTAAAAAAACTATCATAAAATAAAATTTTAAATAAAATCTTCATCCACACCGGGCCCCTCTTCATCCATGATCCATGCATCAGGGACCCATCCACATGGCGGCACAGGCAAACTTCAGAAGCCTCTACCGCCTACTCCGCTCCGCAATCTTCTTCAACGCTGTGGCCCTCTTCATCCAGGGGCCATCTTTGCAGAGGCGGACTTCACAGTGGCAGTAGAATGAAAAGTTGAAAAAAAAGCTCACATCCAACAAGTTACCCAAACCCGATTGCATTTTCTCAAGTGCACTAACCCTACATGAAATATTAATATTTCACATTCCAATGTTCTTCACAAAGCAGATCATGTTCAATTTATTCTTAAATACATATTTCTATATATCTCTGATGTTTGTTTGGTAAAATATATACAGTATATATAGTATATAAATGTACCATGTGAATTATGTACTATTTCTAATTTTAACTTTATTCTTAAACTATGTTGTACACTTTTAATGTGTACATTAAATACTATTTTGTAATGTTTGCGCTTATCCTGCACATACAGAAATGTAGGTTACGCCCTTTGGCAAGCTACACAGATATCAAGGTAAAACTTGCCTCTTATTACCTTTATAGCACTGAGAGATCTGTTTAGATAATCTCGCTTGTTCAGGCAGCTTTAGAAAATCTGGCTACTAGAAAGAAGAAAACTCTAATAATAGGTTATTCTATAGCAAGGTAATAGGTTGTCGGTTTATAAATAGATATATTATTAGTAGTAATATTAATAATGATAAAGTGTTTTTGTTTCGCTCCTTTAGTTCTGTATTTATTAATTACCTAATCCCATCTCTCTTGCCTGCAGAGTCGAGACCGGAAGTTGGTTGGTGATCACAGTGGCGCTATTACCTACAGCTATACAGCTCGAGATCTCAATATTGCTGCAACGGCGCTGTCCATTTTTTCTTTCATTGTATTTGTTATCCTGTTTGTGATAAATTTTCATGTCAGCAAATGACCAGAAACCAGCAAACCTTTGAACATCTCTTTGTTTCACTTTTGGGGCGGCGAATGACAATAAGAGGCTCACTGCTTTGCTTTGTACTTGTACTTTCAGTAATCACTACTTACCGCATTTAAAGCCACATTAATTTGTTATAATCTTCATTACCACTAGTATTATTTTGTTAGGAAAGCTGTTTATATAAATGTTGCTTGTGTTATATTTTTTTTGTTTATATTTTTATGTTCACCATTATAAACTTTCATAATGCACTTAGAATATGGGTTACCAAGCTTTATCCATCTACAAACGAGACCACTGTGTTTTAGTGAGAACAGTATTTATACATCAAAAATATTTTTACCTGAAAAATGTCAAACAACATTTTTGTTACAAAAGACTTGTTATACTTATTACCAATGTATAAGGAATTGCTCCTTCATGTTTATTTTTGTACTTGAAATTGTTTATTTTGCCTACTAAAGCCATCACCTATTGTTCTCAAGGATATGCCAATTTAAATTGACTGAGTCTGCAAAAAGACAGAGCTGGTCATGTTATCTTTTTTTATAAGCAAAGCCTAATAGATTTTTAAATGTTACTCAAGGCTAGGGGTCCGATTTACCGTGTGTCTGGCGGACATGATCTGCTGTAGTGGATCATGTCCGCCAGACATCGATAATGCCATCGGAATGTTTCATTGCACAAGCATTCCTTGCGAAATGCTTGTGCAATGCCGCCCCCTGCAGATTTGCGGCCAATTGGCCGCTAACAGGGGGTGTCAATCAACCCGATCGGGCGGATTGCTGTCCGCCGCCTCAGAGGTGGCAGACAAGTTTAGCAGCAGCGGTCTTAAGACCACTGCTTCCTAACTTCTGTTTCCGGCGAGCCTGAAGGCTCGCACGGAAACAGCTGCATTTTGCAGCATTCAGCTGTTAATAAATCGACCCCTAGGGGTTCAATGAGCAAAACCATCTATTTTAGATACAAAAATGATCTATTTCTTGCGGTTTCCCCTCTAGGAGTTTAATTTATGCTGTTATCGCCTGCTTTACCTAGCTTCTCCACAGAGAATACAGCAGTATTCATATTTTCTGTATAGGTGGAGTTTTCAACAGGCAAACTCTGCTTTTTAAATGACAAAAAAAGATAAATGAACAACTGCGTGTTAACAATTAAACACACTTAATTATGTAAATAAAATTGATCATTGGGAACAGTACAATGTTCCATTGTTGTAATACAAAAGCACTAAGCAGTTAAGCGTACTTAAAGGAACACTCAAGTCAAAATAACCTTGGAAAATTCAGTTTTAAGACACTTTGCAATTTATTTCCATTATCAAATTTTGCACAGTTCTTTATAAACACACTTTCTTGAGAACAAGCTCCTACTGAGCATGTGCACAACCTCACAGGGTATACATATACTAGTCTGTGATTAGCTGATGTCTTTCACATGATACAGGGGCAGGAAAATGGGAGAACAAATGTATGCACTGTCCATTACTTCCTGTTACAGCCCTCAAGTGGGCTGGGGCCCTCTGTAGAGAGGCAGAATAGCATTATTTTCTCTGAACTGGTGCTAAGAGACACCTATCTGATAGCTGCAAATAGTTTATTGCCCATGTTCAGTGTAGGACTTTTGCTGCAAAAATCATGTTACTATGTAACCTAATCATGTGACCATATAACCTAATTATGTGACCATGTGACCTAATCATGTGACCATGAAACCTAAGTACTGTAATGGTAGCTTTTCACCAAAGGAGCACAGTTTAATATCTATTTAAATAAAAAGCAAATAAAACTGATACTGCAGTATTTGTTTCTTTCCTTATCAACCAATGAGCTTTAGCAGGAAGTACCTGTCAGTCAATGATCTTTAGCAGGAAGTACCTGTCAGCCAATGATCCTCCCTTAGCAGAAGTGCGAAACTCATATGCAGATTTTTTTTTTTTAATTACATTTTTTTAATAGAAAAACAAAACATATTGTATTTAAAGGGACATTAAGGTCTGTATAACTGCATGCTCTGTCTGAGGTCAGGATGTTAAAAACATTGTCAGACCGTCAGAATATTCTAAAGAAAGGGGCATGTCCAAAAGGGCATGTCCAAGTGATGCTGACGAGCAGGGCGATGTCACTCCCCCTGAATGCCTACATCTACGTCACGGCTAATCTACACTCTGGCATAGCACCAGCAAAACCTCTCCGGTGTAGCCGGGCTCCTCAGTGCCAGACCGGAATTGAGTCTCAGTCTGCCGCTTCTTAAAAGGGGTGTCGATCGACTAGGGTGCAAGGGATCAAGTTGGTCTTTGAGTATGTTGTCGGCAATTTGATGAGGCACATAGGGATACCACTTTTTTGGTAGTGCAACCTTCTAGGAGAATGGAGGACACTTGAAAACCATTCCCCTATTCCTCCCAGAAGGTATCACCCCAAAACAAAAATGATCCCTATGTGCCTCATCAAATTGCCGACAACATACTAAAAGTCCTCCTTGATCCCTTGCACCCTACTCGATCGACACCCCTTTTAAGTAGCGGAAGACTAGGGCTCAATTCCGGTCCAACGCTGAGTTCCAGGAGCCTGGATAGGCCCAGAGAGGTTTTGCCGGTCCTCCAGCGTTTACCTTATCTCCATGACAACATATTCATTGCCATGTACAATATAGATTATTTAAAATATTGGAGATATCTTTAAAGGGATTTAATAGTTGCTTGCTCATATTTCAAACATTAATATATATTTGAAAATATATGTTTATGTTTAAAATAATATTACGCAAACATTAAATCCCTTTTAAAGATATCCACAATATGTTAAACAATATGCATTGTACATGATTATGCATATTATTTAAACAATGACTCCTAATCTGCCATAACCTAAAACTAACTGTAGAAGCTAAGGCTCAAAACATAAATATTCAATATTTAAATGATGCATTGTTATGTAGAATAGATCATGTTTAAATATTTGCATATAAATTAAAATGTAATTAATGTAGTTGGTTGTGTTTATTATTTCTAATTAAATACAGTACAATTAATATTATAGATCTACATAACTGCATGCATGCTATGTAAAAATATTATTTAATGCTACTGACTACTATAAAATAAAAACATAAATACATATTAACATATATTTCTTTGTTATCACTAATAAACACAACAAGCTAACATAAATAAATTTTAATGTATATGCAATACTTATTAAATATTGAAAATCAATGCAAGGCCTGACTACAATCTTTAAATAAAATGCATGGTCATGTATAATGCATATTAGTTTAAGTATTGGATATATAAATTAAAATGTAGATATTCTTGCTTGATGCATTTATTATTGTAAATAAAAAATAAATATATTTTTAAAATATAATGTTAAAAAAGACAGTTGCTTTATAATTATAGTATCACATAACTGCATGCCTGTTATGCAATAAAACAATTGTAACACTAATGCCTTTTGTAGCATGATTATAAATGTTAAAATACATATTTATATTGAAAAAAAACAACACAAGAAAAAAATAAATGCATAATAATTTACATACAATAGTGCCTGTATGGGGGTGGTTAGTTGATTATGGCCTAAAAAATGGTAGCCCTCAATAATCATCTAATCAACCCCCATAAAAATTTGAACAAAACATAACAAAAATACATTACAAAGTATACTTACACTCATAAACTACACTATTAACCCCTAAACTGCCATTCCCACATCGCAAAAACTATATACTATTAACCCATAAACAGGCATCCCACCACTTTGCAAACACTAAGTAATACTATTAACCCCTACACCACCACCCCCTCCACATCGCAAAGTATCTAAATAAACCACTAACTCCTAAACAGCCACCCCCCCCCACATCGCAAAGTATCTAAATAAACTATTATCCCCCCACAATGCAAAATTATATACTGATATTTAAACTCCAAAATTAACCCAAATTAAAATAGTACTAAGAAATGAGGTTTTATTTATTGAACTTAACATATCAGCGAAAGGAAAATGGCTTGCAAAATGACAATTGCTTTAGAGCAAAACCGTTTGCGTCGCACTTTTAAGCTGGCCCTATGTGTTTTGCAGGAATTAAACATATCGGAGTAAGCATTGGTGCAATAATATAATTCTATAATGCATTATTGCAATATCATGTTCCTTTAAATGTCTACTCATGAATTCTTATGTAGAGATTTACACATATTTTCTTTCAGTCAAATTATGCAATGTCCTACATTTGTTGATATGGTTCCAATTTCTCTCCCCCCCTCCGCCCACATTTCTGGGAAACAGTTTCATATAGCAGTTTGCATATAGCAGTATTCGGCTGTTAATAAATCGACCCCTAGGGGTTCAATGAGCAAAACCATCTATTTTAGATGCAAAAATTATCTATTTCTTGCGGTTTCCCCACTAGGAGTTTAATTTATGCTGTTATCTCCTGTTTTACCTAGCTTCTCCACAGAGAATACAGCAATATTCATAGTTTCTGTATAGGTGGCGTTTTCAACAGGCAAACTCTGCTTTTTAAATGACAAAAAAAAGATAAATGAACAACTGCGTGTTAACAATTAAACACACTTAATTATGTAAATAAAATTGATCATTGGGAACAGTACAATGTTCCATTGTTGTAATACAAAAGCACTAAGCAGTTAAGCGTACTTAAAGGAACACTCAAGTCAAAATAACCTTGGAAAATTCAGTTTTAAGACACTTTGCAATTTATTTCCATTATCAAATTTTGCACAGTTCTTTATAAACACACTTTCTTGAGAACAAGC
This sequence comes from Bombina bombina, assembly GCF_027579735.1. NCBI lineage: Eukaryota > Metazoa > Chordata > Amphibia > Anura > Bombinatoridae > Bombina > Bombina bombina. The sequence goes on along the minus strand of NC_069505.1, from coordinate 190,671,408 downwards.
TCCTACTGAGCATGTGCACAACCTCACAGGGTATACATATACTAGTCTGTGATTAGCTGATGTCTTTCACATGATACAGGGGCAGGAAAATGGGAGAACAAATGTATGCACTGTCCATTACTTCCTGTTACAGCCCTCAAGTGGGCTGGGGCCCTCTGTAGAGAGGCAGAATAGCATTATTTTCTCTGAACTGGTGCTAAGAGACACCTATCTGATAGCTGCAAATAGTTTATTGCCCATGTTCAGTGTAGGACTTTTGCTGCAAAAATCATGTTACTATGTAACCTAATCATGTGACCATATAACCTAATTATGTGACCATGTGACCTAATCATGTGACCATGAAACCTAAGTACTGTAATGGTAGCTTTTCACCAAAGGAGCACAGTTTAATATCTATTTAAATAAAAAGCAAATAAAACTGATACTGCAGTATTTGTTTCTTTCCTTATCAACCAATGAGCTTTAGCAGGAAGTACCTGTCAGTCAATGATCTTTAGCAGGAAGTACCTGTCAGCCAATGATCCTCCCTTAGCAGAAGTGCGAAACTCATATGCAGATTTTTTTTTTTTTAATTACATTTTTTTAATAGAAAAACAAAACATATTGTATTTAAAGGGACATTAAGGTCTGTATAACTGCATGCTCTGTCTGAGGTCAGGATGTTAAAAACATTGTCAGACCGTCAGAATATTCTAAAGAAAGGGGCATGTCCAAAAGGGCATGTCCAAGTGATGCTGACGAGCAGGGCGATGTCACTCCCCCTGAATGCCTACATCTACGTCACGGCTAATCTACACTCTGGCATAGCACCAGCAAAACCTCTCCGGTGTAGCCGGGCTCCTCAGTGCCAGACCGGAATTGAGTCTCAGTCTGCCGCTTCTTAAAAGGGGTGTCGATCGACTAGGGTGCAAGGGATCAAGTTGGTCTTTGAGTATGTTGTCGGCAATTTGATGAGGCACATAGGGATACCACTTTTTTGGTAGTGCAACCTTCTAGGAGAATGGAGGACACTTGAAAACCATTCCCCTATTCCTCCCAGAAGGTATCACCCCAAAACAAAAATGATCCCTATGTGCCTCATCAAATTGCCGACAACATACTAAAAGTCCTCCTTGATCCCTTGCACCCTACTCGATCGACACCCCTTTTAAGTAGCGGAAGACTAGGGCTCAATTCCGGTCCAACGCTGAGTTCCAGGAGCCTGGATAGGCCCAGAGAGGTTTTGCCGGTCCTCCAGCGTTTACCTTATCTCCATGACAACATATTCATTGCCATGTACAATATAGATTATTTAAAATATTGGAGATATCTTTAAAGGGATTTAATAGTTGCTTGCTCATATTTCAAACATTAATATATATTTGAAAATATATGTTTATGTTTAAAATAATATTACGCAAACATTAAATCCCTTTTAAAGATATCCACAATATGTTAAACAATATGCATTGTACATGATTATGCATATTATTTAAACAATGACTCCTAATCTGCCATAACCTAAAACTAACTGTAGAAGCTAAGGCTCAAAACATAAATATTCAATATTTAAATGATGCATTGTTATGTAGAATAGATCATGTTTAAATATTTGCATATAAATTAAAATGTAATTAATGTAGTTGGTTGTGTTTATTATTTCTAATTAAATACAGTACAATTAATATTATAGATCTACATAACTGCATGCATGCTATGTAAAAATATTATTTAATGCTACTGACTACTATAAAATAAAAACATAAATACATATTAACATATATTTCTTTGTTATCACTAATAAACACAACAAGCTAACATAAATAAATTTTAATGTATATGCAATACTTATTAAATATTGAAAATCAATGCAAGGCCTGACTACAATCTTTAAATAAAATGCATGGTCATGTATAATGCATATTAGTTTAAGTATTGGATATATAAATTAAAATGTAGATATTCTTGCTTGATGCATTTATTATTGTAAATAAAAAATAAATATATTTTTAAAATATAATGTTAAAAAAGACAGTTGCTTTATAATTATAGTATCACATAACTGCATGCCTGTTATGCAATAAAACAATTGTAACACTAATGCCTTTTGTAGCATGATTATAAATGTTAAAATACATATTTATATTGAAAAAAAACAACACAAGAAAAAAATAAATGCATAATAATTTACATACAATAGTGCCTGTATGGGGGTGGTTAGTTGATTATGGCCTAAAAAATGGTAGCCCTCAATAATCATCTAATCAACCCCCATAAAAATTTGAACAAAACATAACAAAAATACATTACAAAGTATACTTACACTCATAAACTACACTATTAACCCCTAAACTGCCATTCCCACATCGCAAAAACTATATACTATTAACCCATAAACAGGCATCCCACCACTTTGCAAACACTAAGTAATACTATTAACCCCTACACCACCACCCCCTCCACATCGCAAAGTATCTAAATAAACCACTAACTCCTAAACAGCCACCCCCCCCCCCCCACATCGCAAAGTATCTAAATAAACTATTATCCCCCCACAATGCAAAATTATATACTGATATTTAAACTCCAAAATTAACCCAAATTAAAATAGTACTAAGAAATGAGGTTTTATTTATTGAACTTAACATATCAGCGAAAGGAAAATGGCTTGCAAAATGACAATTGCTTTAGAGCAAAACCGTTTGCGTCGCACTTTTAAGCTGGCCCTATGTGTTTTGCAGGAATTAAACATATCGGAGTAAGCATTGGTGCAATAATATAATTCTATAATGCATTATTGCAATATCATGTTCCTTTAAATGTCTACTCATGAATTCTTATGTAGAGATTTACACATATTTTCTTTCAGTCAAATTATGCAATGTCCTACATTTGTTGATATGGTTCCAATTTCTCTCCCCCCCTCCGCCCACATTTCTGGGAAACAGTTTCATATAGCAGTTTGCATATAGCAGTATTCGGCTGTTAATAAATCGACCCCTAGGGGTTCAATGAGCAAAACCATCTATTTTAGATGCAAAAATTATCTATTTCTTGCGGTTTCCCCACTAGGAGTTTAATTTATGCTGTTATCTCCTGTTTTACCTAGCTTCTCCACAGAGAATACAGCAATATTCATAGTTTCTGTATAGGTGGCGTTTTCAACAGGCAAACTCTGCTTTTTAAATGACAAAAAAAAGATAAATGAACAACTGCGTGTTAACAATTAAACACACTTAATTATGTAAATAAAATTGATCATTGGGAACAGTACAATGTTCCATTGTTGTAATACAAAAGCACTAAGCAGTTAAGCATACTTAAAGGAACACTCAAGTCAAAATAACCTTGGAAAATGCAGTTTTAAGACACTATGGCCTAGATTTGGAGTTTTGTCGGTAACGACCCGCGTAGCTAACGCTGGCTTTTTTCAGGCCGCACCATAAAAATAACTCTGGTATTGAGAGTCCACAAAAAGGCTGCGTTAGGCTCCAAAAAAGGAGCGTAGAGCATTTTTAACAAAGCTTCAACTCTCGATACCACAGTTGCTTACGCAAGCGGCCAGCCTCAAAAACGTGCTCGTGCACGATTCCCCCATAGGAAACAATGGGGCTGTTTGAGCTGAAAAAAAACCTAACACCTGCAAAAAAGCCGCGTTCAGCTCTTAACGCAGCCCCATTGTTTGCTATGGGGAAACACTTCCTACGTCTGCACCTAACACCCTAACATGTACCCCGAGTCTAAATACCCCTAACCTTACACTTATTAACCCCTAATCTGCCGCCCCCGCTATCGCTGACCCCTGCATATTATTTTTAACCCCTAATCTGCCGCTCCTTAAACCGCTGCAACTTACATTATCCTTATGTACCCCTAATCTGCTGCCCCTAACACCGCCGACCCCTATATTATATTTATTAACCCCTAATCTAACCCCCACAACGTCGCCTCCACCTGCCTACACTTATTAACCCCTAATCTGCCGAGCGGACCTGAGCGCTACTATAATAAAGTTATTAACCCCTAATCCGCCTCACTAACCCTATAATAAATAGTATTAACCCCTAATCTGCCCTCCCTAACATCGCAGACACCTAACTTCAAACATTAACCCCTAATCTGCCGACCGGAGCTCACCGCTACTATAATAAATGTATTAACCCCTAAAGCTAAGTCTAACCCTAACACTAACACCCCCCTAAGTTAAATATAATTTTATTCTAACGAAATTAATTAACTCTTATTAAATAAATTATTCCTATTTAAAGCTAAATACTTACCTGTAAAATAAATCCTAATATAGCTAGAATATAAATTATAATTACATTGTAGCTATTTTAGGATTAATATTTATTTTACAGGCAACTTTGTAATTATTTTATATGTGTGCGCCTGTGTGCAAACACTGGCTTAATATCTACCAAATGACAATGGTCTTAGTAGTATTTGTATTTCTATGTCTATGTTTATATAAATAAATGTATAGAAAAAAACGTTTTTTAGTTTTTAAAGAATTTTCATAGAGTAATATCTTAAAATTATTAAGTTCTAATTGAAAAATAAAAATAAAAAATAATAATAAAAAAATATACAAAGATTATTGGTTAAAAATAATATTCTTTTATTAGAATCAATATAAAACAGTCAGTCGAAATTGCTTAATCTTAAAGTGGTTATGTGAGAAAGTTGGTACCAACCAATTGTATTGAGGTGTAGCTAAAATTAGTATATGATATATGTGTGTAAAATTAGCAAGTCCAGTTTATACCTTGGTAGGTATTTAAAAATACTTTTTGTAAAAGATTTGGCTTTTCGCTCATAAAATGCCCCAAAGGTAGAAAATAAGGTATAATTGGTAGAAATACAGTTGTTAGAGATCGTTGTTGAAGACAACTATTGACACCTGGTTCAACAATAGGTGTTTATTTTCAGCCTTTTTGAAATAAGCCTTTTTGTGATATGACCAAAAGATTTAGGCTAGGTGTTTGAGCCGTTTTCTGTATATCACAGTAAATATATCACAATAGTTATTGAACACTTAGTTTGTCTTTTGCGATATTATTAATCAACATACTTTGAATAAGGTACCTTATTTGCAGTTCCAAGTCATATAAGAAGGTTCTTGCGTGTCCAAATGAGGTATAGATGAGAAACTTTCTTTGTCCTTTCAAAGTTTCTAGGAGCGCTTGTTGCAGCGTGTATGTCTCCTGTGAAAGTTGCCTCTGTCACTTCCGTGTCCGGTCTTGACACGCCCACCAAATGCGAGATTGACAGATAGGTAAAGAGCAAGGTTTCTCCAGTGCAGTGTAAGCAGTCTGTATCCAAGGTGATCAGTAAGCAGTCTATATCCAAAGCAACGCGTTTCAGCTCCAAAGAGCCTTTCTCAAGCTTCTGAGAAAGGCTCTTTGGAGCTGAAACGCGTTGCTTTGGATACAGACTTCTTACTGATCACCTTGGATACAGACTGCTTACACTGCACTGGAGAAACCTTGCTCTTTACCTATCTGTCAATCTCGCATTTGGTGGGCGTGTTAAGACCGGACACGGAAGTGACAGAGGCAACTTTCACAGGAGACATACACGCTGCAACAAGCGCTCCTAGAAACTTTGAAAGGACAAAGAAAGTTTCTCATCTATACCTCATTTGGACACGCAAGAACCTTCTTATATGACTTGGAACTGCAAATAAGGTACCTTATTCAAAGTATGTTGATTAATAATATCGCAAAAGACAAACTAAGTGTTCAATAACTATTGTGATATATTTACTGTGATATACAGAAAACGGCTCAAACACCTAGCCTAAATCTTTTGGTCATATCACAAAAAGGCTTATTTCAAAAAGGCTGAAAATAAACACCTATTGTTGAACCAGGTGTCAATAGTTGTCTTCAACAACGATCTCTAACAACTGTATTTCTACCAATTATACCTTATTTTCTACCTTTGGTGCATTTTATGAGCGAAAAGCCAAATCTTTTACAAAAAGTATTTTTAAATACCTACCAAGGTATAAACTGGACTTGCTAATTTTACACACATATATCATATACTAATTTTAGCTACACCTCAATACAATTGGTTGGTACCAACTTTCTCACATAACCACTTTAAGATTAAGCAATTTCGACTGACTGTTTTATATTGATTCTAATAAAAGAAAATTATTTTTAACCAATAATCTTTGTATATTTTTTTATTATTATTTTTTATTTTTATTTTTCAATTAGAACTTAATAATTTTAAGATATTACTCTATGAAAATTCTTTAAAAACTAAAAAACGTTTTTTTTCTATACATTTATTTATATAAACATAGACATAGAAATACAAATACTACTAAGACCATTGTCATTTGGTAGATATTAAGCCAGTGTTTGCACACAGGCGCACACATATAAGACAATCATAACTGCTACTAAAACTATTTATTCAGATGACTTGGGGTATCTGATTTTTATGTGAAGTATTATCTACCACCAGCGCATAGATTTTTAGTTGTTTAATCATAAATATTTGTAATTATTTTAACCAGGTACAATAGCTATTAAATAGTTAAGAACTATTTAATAGTTACCTAGTTAAAATAATAACAAAATTACCTGTAAAATAAATCCTAACCTAAGTTACAATTAAACCTAACACTATACTATTATTAAATTAATTAAATAAAATACCTACAATTACCTACAATTTAACCTAACACTACACTATCAATAAATAAATTAAATACAATTCCTACAAATAACTACAATGAAATAAACTAACTAAAGTACAAAAAATAAAAAAGAACTAAGTTACAAAAAATAAAAAAATATTTACAAACATAAGAAAAATATTACAACAAATTTAAACTAATTACACCTACTCTAAGCCCCCTAATAAAATAACAAAGACCCCCAAAATAACAAAATGCCCTACCCTATTCTAAATTACTACATTTCAAAGCTCTTTTACCTTACCAGCCCTGAACAGGGCCCTTTGCGGGGCATGCCCCAAAAAATTCAGCTCTTTTGCCTGTAAAAAAACCCATACAATACCCCCCCCAACATTACAACCCACCACCCACATACCCCTAATCTAACCCAAACCCCCCTTAAATAAACCTAACACTAAGCCCCTGAAGATCTTCCTACCTTGTCTTCACCCTACCAGGTTCACCGATCCGTCCTGAAGAGCTCCTCCGATGTCCTGATCCAAGCCCAAACGGGGGGCTGAAGAGGTCCATGATCCGGCTGAAGTCTTCATTCAAGCGGGAGCTGAAGAGGTCCATGATCCGGCTGAAGTCTTCATCCAAGCGGGAGCTGAAGAGGTCCATGATCCGGATGAAGTCTTCTATCAACGGCATCTTCAATCTTCTTTCTTCCGGATCCATCTTGCAGACCTCCGACGCGGAACATCCTCTTCTCCCGACGCCTACTAGCCGAATGACGGTTCCTTTAAGGGACGTCATCCAAGATGGCGTCCCTCGAATTCCGATTGGCTGATAAGATTCTATCAGCCAATCGGAATTAAGGTAGGAATATTCTGATTGGCTGATGGAATCAGCCAATCAGAATCAAGTTCAATCCGATTGGCTGATTCGATCGGCCAATCAGATTGAGCTTGCATTCTATTGGCTGTTCCGATCAGCCAATAGAATGCGAGCTCAATCTGATTGGCTGATTGGATCAGCCAATCGGATTGATCTTGATTCTGATTGGCTGATTCCATCAGCCAATCAGAATATTCCTACCTTAATTCCGATTGGCTGATAGAATCCTATCAGCCAATCAGAATTCGAGGGACGCCATCTTGGATGACGTCCCTTAAAGGAACCGTCATTCGGCTAGTAGGCGTCGGGAGAAGAGGATGTTCCGCGTCGGAGGTCTGCAAGATGGATCCGGAAGAAAGAAGATTGAAGATGCCGTTGATAGAAGACTTCACCCGGATCATGGACCTCTTCAGCTCCCGCTTGGATGAAGACTTCAACCGGATCATGGACCTCTTCAGCTCCCGCTTGGATGAAGACTTCAGCCGGATCATGGACCTCTTCAGCCCCCCGCTTGGGCTTGGATCAGGACATCGGAGGAGCTCTTCAGGACGGATCGGTGAACCTGGTAGGGTGAAGACAAGGTAGGAAGATCTTCAGGGGCTTAGTGTTAGGTTTATTTAAGGGGGGTTTGGGTTAGATTAGTGGTATGTGGGTGGTGGGTTGTAATGTTGGGGGGGGGTATTGTATGTTTTTTTTTACAGGCAAAAAAGCAGAATTTCTTGGGGCATGCCCCGCAAAGGGCCCTGTTCAGGGCTGGTAAGGTAAAAGAGCTTTGAAATGTAGTAATTTAGAATAGGGTAGGGCATTTTGTTATTTTGGGGGTCTTTGTTATTTTTTTAGGGGGCTTAGAGTAGGTGTAATTAGTTTAAAATTGTTGTAATGTTTTTCTTATGTTTGTAAATATTTTTTTTTTTTGTAACTTAGTTCTTTTTTATTTTTTGTACTTTAGTTAGTTTATTTCATTGTAGTTATTTGTAGGAATTGTATTTAATTTATTTATTGATAGTGTAGTGTTAGGTTTAATTGTAGGTAATTGTAGGTATTTTATTTAATCAATTTAATGATAGTATAGTGTTAGGTTTAATTGTAACTTAGGTTAGGATTTATTTTACAGGTAATTTTGTTATTATTTTAACTAGGTAACTATTAAATAGTTCTTAACTATTTAATAGCTATTGTACCTGGTTAAAATAAATACAAAGTTGCCTGTAAAATAAATATTAATCCTAAAATAGCTAAAATGTAATTATAATTTATATTGTAGCTATATTAGGATTTATTTTACAGGTAAGTATTTAGCTTTAAATAGGAATAATTTATTTAATAAGAGTTAATTAATTTCGTTAGATAAATATTATATTTAACTTAGGGGGGTGTTAGGGTTAGGGTTAGACTTAGCTTTAGGGGTTAATACATTTATTATAGTAGCGGTGAGCTCCGGTCGGCAGATTAGGGGTTAATGTTTGAAGTTAGGTGTCGGCGATGTTAGGGAGGACAGATTAGGGGTTAATACTATTTATTATAGGGTTTTTGAGGTGGGAGTGAGGCGGATTAGGGGTTAATAACTTTATTATAGTAGCGGTGAGGTCCGCTCGGCAGATTAGGGGTTAATAAGTGTAGGCAGGTGGAGGCGACGTTGTGGGGGGCAGATTAGGGGTTAATAAATATAATATAGGGGTCGGCGGTGTTAGGGGCAGCAGATTAGGGGTACATAGCTATAATGTAGGTGGCGGTGCTTTGCGGTCGGCAGATTAGGGGTTAATTATTGTAGGTAGCTGGCGGCGACGTTGTGGGGGGCAGGTTAGGGGTTAATAAATATAATACAGGGGTCGGCGGTGTTAGGGGCAGCAGATTAGGGGTACATAAGTATAACGTAGGTGGCGGTTGGCAGATTAGGGGTTAAAAAATTTATTCGAGTGGCGGCGATGTGGGGGGGCCTCAGTTTAGGGGTACATAGGTAGTTTATGGGTGTTAGTGTACTTTAGAGTACAGTAGTTAAGAGCTTTATGAACCGGCGTTAGCCCAGAAAGCTCTTAACTACTGACTTTTTTCCTGCGGCTGGAGTTTTGTCGTTAGATGTCTAATGCTCACTTCAGCAACGACTCTAAATACCGGAGTTAGAAAGATCCCATTGAAAAGATAGGATACGCAATTTACGTAAGGGGATCTGCGGTATGGAAAAGTCGCGGCTGAAAAGTGAGCGTTAGACCCTATTTTGAGTGACTCCAAATACCGGAGTTAGCCTAAAACCAGCGTTAGGAGCCTCTAACGCTGGTTTTCACGGCTAACGCCAAACTCCAAATCTAGGCCTTTGCAATTTATTTCCATTATCAAATTTTGCACAGTTTTTTTATATACACACTTTCTGGAGAACAAGCTCCTAATGAGCATGTGCACAACCTCACAGGGTATACATATACTAGTCTGTGATTAGCTGATGTCTTTCACATGATAACGGGGCAGGACAATGGGAGAACAAATGTATGCACTGTCCATTACTTCCTGTTACAGCCCTCAAGTGGGCTGGGTCCTCTGTAGAGAGGCATAGCATTATTTTCTCTGAACTGGTGCTAAGAGACACCTAACTGATAGCTGGAAATAGTTTATTGCCCATGTTCAGTGTAGGACTTTTGCTGCAAAAATCATGTTACCATGTAACCTAATCATGTGACCATATAACCTAATTATGTGACCATGTGACCTAGTCATGTGACCATGAAACCTAAGTACTGTAATGGTAGCTCTCTTATCTAGCTATGGGCAGGGGCTACACTGAGAATTTCTAAGTGCTTATTTAGCAAGTAGGTTATTTGCTGTTTTTAACACAATCTGTTTATTATTATGTTTACTTTGATGTAACATATTTGTTTTCACCAAAGGAGCACAGTTTAATATCCATTTAAATAAAAAGCAAATAAAACTGATACTGCAGTATTTGTTTCTTTCCTTATCAACCAATGAGCTTTAGCAGGAAGTACCTGTCAGTCAATGAGCTTTAGCAGGAAGTACCTGTCAGCCAATGCTCCGCCCTTAGCAGAAGTGCGAAACTCATATGCAGATTTTTTTTTTAATTACATTTTTTAATAGAAAAACAAAACATACTGTATTTAAAGGGACATTAAGGTCCAAATTAATCTTCTATGACTCAAAGGGCTTCATTTTTTCAACAACTTTTCAATTTACTTTTGTTTAATTTGCTTTGTTTCTTTGTATCCTTTGTTAAAAAGCATATCTAGGTAGGCTCCGGAGCAGCAATGCACTATTGGGAGCTAGCTACTGATTGGCTGCTGCGCATATATGCCTATTTTTATTGTCTCAGCTGATGTGCTGAGCTAGGTCCCAGTAGTGCATTGCTGCTCCTTCAACAAAAGATACCAAGACAATGAAGCAACTTTTATCATAGAAGTAAATTGAAAATTTGTGTATAACTGCATGCTCTGTCTCAGGTCAGGATGTTCAAAACATTTTCAAACCATCAGAATATTCTAAAGAAAGGGGCATGTCCAAAAGGGCAGGTCCAAGTGATGCAGACGAGCAGGGCGATGTTACTCCCCCTGCGTGTCTACGTCACGGCTAATCTACACTCTGGCATAGCACTAGCAAAACCTCTCCGGTGTAGCCGGCCTCCTGAAACTCAGTGCCAGACCGGAAATGAGTCCCAGGCTGCCGTTTCTTAAAAGGGGTGTCGATCGACTAGGGTGCAAGGGATCGAGTTGGTCTTTTAGTATGTTGTCGGCAATTTGATGAGGCACATAGGGATACCACTCCCTTGTTATTTCCCGACTTGACTACTGCAATAGCCTACTTACTGGCCTTCCTTTTTCCCGCCTCTCCCCTCTTCAATCCATCCTAAATGCCTCTGCCAGACTGATCCACCTTTCCCGCCGCTCTGTATCTGCTGCACCTCTCTGTGAGTCCCTTCATTGGCTCCCCATACACAGCAGAATTAAATTCAAAATTCTCACCCTTGCATACAAAGCACTCACCAACTCCGCTCCCCTCTACCTATCCTCTCTAATCAACAAGTATACTCCAGCCCGCCCACTAAGATCCAACAATGACCTGCTCCTTGCTTCTGCGACTATCACCTCCTCACATGCTAGACTGCAGGACTTCTGTCGTGCAGCACCTACCCTCTGGAACACTCTCCCTCGTGCTGTCAGGCTTTGCCCTAATCTTTCTTCCTTTAAATGCTCTCTGAAGACTTTTCTGTTCAGAGAAGCCTACCACCCAACTAAATAATATTCCTTTTACCTAACAACATTTCCCTCCTCTAACTCTGCATTAACATCTTTCTCACTCTTGCAGTCCTCACCTCATGTTTCCCAACCTCCTACCCTTCTAGATTGTAAGTTCCCACAGGAATAGGGCCCTCAATACCTCCTGTATGTGTTTGTAAATTCTGTCCTGTCTCTTAGTCTTAGAAGTTTTATACAATTGTTTTATTTAAATGATCTGTATCCATGGACAGCGCTGCGGAATATGATGGTGCTTCATAAATAAAGTATAATAATAATGATACCACTTGTTTGGTAGTGCAACCTTCTAGGAGAATGGAGGACACTTGAAACCCAGTCCCCTATTCCTCCCAGAAGGTATCACCCCAAAACAATTAGTATCCCTAGGTGCCTCATCAAATTGCCGACAACATACTAAAAGTCCTCCTTGATCCCTTGCACCCTACTCGATCGACACCCCTTTTAAGTAGCGGAAGACTAGGGCTCAATTCCGGTCCAACGCTGAGTTCAGGGAGCCTGGATAGGCCCAGAGAGGTTTTGCTGGTCCTCCAGAGTTTACCTCATCTCCATGACAACATATTCATTGCCATGTACAATATAGATTATTTAAAATATTGGAGATATCTTTAAAGGTATTTAATAGTTGCTTGCTCATATTTCAAACATTAATATATATTTGAAAATATATGTTTATGTCTAAAATAATATTACGCAAACATTAAATCCCTTTTTAAGATATCCACAATACGTTAAACAATATGCATTGTACATGATTATGCATATTATTTAAACAATGACTCCTAATCTGCCATAACCTAAAACTAACTGTAGAAGCTAAGGCTCAAAACATAAATATTCAATATTTAAATGATGCATTGTTATGTAGAATAGATCATGTTTAAATATTTGCATATAAATTAAAATGTAATTAATGTTGTTGGTTGTGTTTATTATTTCTAATTAAATACAGTACAATTAATATTATAGATCTACATAACTGCATGCATGTTATGTAAAAATATTATTTAATGCTACTGACTACTATAACATAAAAACATAAATACATATTAACATATATTTCTTTGTTATCACTAATAAACACAACAAGCTAACATAAATAAATTTTAATGTATATGCAATACTTATTAAATATTGAAAATCAATGCAAGGCCTGACTACAATCTTTTAAATAAAATGCATGGTCATGTATAATGCATATTAGTTTAAGTATTAAAATGTAGATATTCTTGCTTGATGCATTTACTATTGTAAATAAAAAATAAATATATTTTTAAAATGTAATGTTAAAAAAGACAGTTGCATTATAATTATAGTATCACATAACTGCATGCCTGTTATGCAATAAAACAATTGTAACACTAATGCCTTTTGTAGCATGATTATAAATGTTAAAATACATATTTATATTGAAAAAAAACAACACAAGAAAAAAATAAATACATAATAATTTACATACAATAGTGCCTGTATGGGGGTGGTTAGTTGATTATGGCCTAATAAATGGTAGCCCTCAATAATCATCTAATCAACCCCCATAAAAATTTGAACAAAACACAACAAAAATACATTACAAAGTATACTTACACTCATAAACTACATTATTAACCCCTAAACTGCCACCCCCACATCGCAGAAACTATATACTATTAACCCATAAACAGCCATCCCCCCACTTTGCAAACACTAAGTAATACTATTAACCCCTACACCACCACCCCCTCCACATCGCAAAGTATCTAAATAAACCACTAACCCCTAAACAGCCACCCCCCCACATCGCAAAGTATCTAAATAAACTATTAACCTCTACACCGCCATCCCCCCACAATACAAAATTATATACTGATATCTAAACACTAAACAACCCAAATTAAAATACTACTAAGAAATTAGGTTTTATTTATTGAACTTAACATATCAGCGGAAGGAAAATGGCTTGCAAAATGACAATTGCTTTAGAGCAAAACTGTTTGCGTCGCACTTGTAAGCTGGCCCTATGTGTTTTGCAGGAATGAAACATATCGGAGTAAGCATTGGTGCAATAATATAATTCTATAATGCATTATTGCAATATCGTGTTCCTTTAAATGTCTACTCATGAATTCTTATGTAGAGATTTACACGGATTTTCTTTCAGCCAAATTATGCAATATCCTACTTTTGTTGATATGGTTCCAATTTCTCCCCCCCCCCCCCCGCCCACATTTCTGGGAAACAGTTTGGACTAATCTTTTCCAACCCCCATTTGTTAATAACTAGAATTCCTCTTTCCTCCCAGGGTACAATGGAATTTCAGTGTTTGTAAGATCCTGGAGGGGAATTTTCTTTTTTTTTACAAGTTTAATACACTACAGCCAAGTCTTGCACTGGGTGGGCACAAACAGTGTAACAAGACAATGGTGGGTATATTACTTGATATTGTTTTGTAAATCCTACTAAAAGAAGCAAAAAAAAATATCACTAAAGGTTCATATTTCCCACTCATGAACTTATTGCTCTACAAAGTCACTTAAAGGAACATTATATTTCCTGTTTACTGATTCTGCAAGTCAAAAACTTGCTGGCACAGAGAGAAATCCCCTTTAAAAAGGACCTGTTTTTTAAAAAGGACCTGATGTTAAAGTAAAACATGATTTAGAGACATTGCACAACGTATTATCAAGTTTATCAAACTACTTCTTTGTCTCTTTTGTTGAAATGTAGACGTGACCAGCAACCCCAAACTGCAAGTCTCTGCCCCTCCTCCTGTACTTGTTTAGCCTGTTTTGTATCTGTATCTTACCTCAAATCATTGTCATTCTTTACCTGTACCCAGTGCTATGGAATTTAGTGGTGCTCTACAAATAGATCATCTCTGTTTTTCATTACAGTACAGAGAAAGGCTCAGGAGTAGCACACAGATGACAAATGTGGTGAAAACAAGATTAGCATGTATGATACTATGTGTGCTATAAATGTAAAATATCAGCTGGGGTGTAGCTGGGGGTGTGGGGCCGGGCAGCCCCTCTGTCAGCAAAATACCCATACTAGATCTCCGATCAGACCCCTGACCCTGCAGCCCCTTTGTCAGCCAAATACCCACATCAGATCTCAGATCAGACCACTGGTGGTGCAGCCCCTCTTTCAGACAAATACCCACACCAAATCTAAGATAAGACCCCTGGTTATGGAGCCCCTCTATCAGCCTAATGCCCACACCAAATCTCAGATCAGACCCCTGACCCTGCAGCTCCTCTCTCTGCCTAATATCCACACCAGATCTCAGATCAGACCCCTGGTGGTACATCCCTCTGTCAGCCAAATACCCACATCTCAGATCAGGCCCCTTGTGGTGCAACCCCTCTGTCAGCCAAATAACCACATCAGATCTCAGATCAGACCCCTGGTGGTGCAGCCCCTCTTTCAGACAAATAACCACACCAGATCTCAGTTATGTTCTCTGGTGTTAGATCCCTCTGTCAGCCAAATACCCACATAAGATCTCAGATCAGGCCCCTGGTGGTAAAGCCTCTCTGTCAGCTAAATACCCACACCAGATCTCAGATCAGACCCTGGTGGTGCAGCCCATTTGTCAGCCAATATACCCACACCAGATCTCATCTCAGACACCTGGTTGTGCAGTCCCTCTGTCAGCCAAATACCCACATCAGATCTCAGATCAGACTCCTGGTGGTGCAGTCCTAATACCCACATCAGATCTCAGATAAGAACTCTGACCCTACAGCCCCTCTGTCAGCCAAATACCCACATCAGATCTCATCTCAGACACATGGTCCTGCAGCCCCTCTGACAGCCAAATACCCACATCAGATCACAAATCAGACCCCTGACCCTACAGCCCCTCTGTCAGCCAAATACCCACATCAGATCTCAGATCAGATCCCTGACCCTACAGCCCCTCTCTCAGACAAATATCCACATCAGATCTCAGATCAGATTTTAGATCAAACCTCTAGCTCTGCAGACCCTCTTTCAGCTACATGCTGATAACCAGACCCCAGAAAAGAACTGTTGCCCTACACCCTCAATATCAGACACATACCCATGTCAGACCTCAGATCGACCGCTGGTAGTGCAGCCCCTCTGTGGTTCATATATATCAGATTTTGGGTCAAACCTTTAGCTCTGTAGACCCTCTTTCAGCTACATACTAACATTCAGACCCCAGACAAGCAATGTTGCCCTACACCCCCTTTATAAGACACATACTATTTCAGACCTCAGATCAGACCCTTGGTTTGCAGACCCTCTGTCAGCCACATTCTCATTTCAGACAAGAGTTCTGACCCTGCAGCTCTTCTGTCAGCTATATTGCTACATCAGACCTCAGATCATACCAAGTGGAATATAATGTAACTAAAAAAATATATAATTGCAATATATTTGTTAGCTATTTTTTTTCCAAAGAGGCTTGTGGCATATTAAATACAGCATAGCCGGGAGAGAGTCAGACCTCTTCCTCATAATACAGAGGTAAACAAATGCATGTAGGTAAAAAATAGAATATGTATGGATGAAGGCATAAATATTCCTTTATAGAGTTACTGAGAATCTTGTCCTCTGTCTGCATGTTTCCTCTATTCACTACAAGGGATTGACCCCTTCAATTCCCCCCCCCCTCTAAGTTAGTGAGTTCCTGCACAGCACACGTCCGGTTAAGTATTGGTATTAATCTTTATAAAACTTATCAGTACAGTTTCCTCCTCACAGAAATGTATTTTAACTCCTCAATGCTCTAACTAACAAATTTGATAAAAAAAATTATATCAACTCCCTTCCTAGAGAAGGAAACCTTCCTTAACATAGGTCATCTGTGTAAACCTCATTTATACTCCTGTTTGTTTATAACAATCACACTATGCAATGATTTACTGCTAAATCCTGCACTCTCTATGTATTTAATTAGTGTTTGGCCGATATACTCACCCTAAAGCTGTGACAGATAAAAATCAGACTAGCATTGTTATAAATCACACCAGCACCATTGTACTCAACATGGTCTCTGTATAAAGATGTGTTTTTTGTGGATGTTTCTCTACTAAATAAACAGTTTTCCTTGCCAGTCATATGAAGGCTTTACAGTCTTTATCCACCAATGGCAGTGCTGGGATTCAAAAATGTTAGCAACAGGTTCTCTGCCTTCTCTATAATATAGAACCTATACACTTTATACATTTTAGGAACAGGTTTCTTTACTATTTATACATTTTCGGAACAGGTTCTATACACTTTATACATTTTAGGAATAGGTTCTACACATTTTAGGAACAGTTAGGTTCTATACACTTTATACATTTTAGGAACAGGATCTATACATTTTATACATTTTAGGAACAGTCAGGTTCTATACACTTTATACATTTTAGGAACAGGTTCTATACATTTAATACATTTTAGGAACAGTCAGGTTCTATACACTTTATACATTTTAGGAACAGGTTCTATACATTTTATACATTTTAGGAACAGTCAGGTTCTATACACTTTATACATTTTAGGAACAGTCAGGTTCTATATACTTTATACATTTTAGGAACAGGTTCTATACATTTTATACATTTTAGGAACAGTCAGGTTCTATACACTTTATACATTTTAGGAACAGTCAGGTTCTATACACTTTATACATTTTAGGAATAGGTTCTATACATTTTAGGAACTGGTTCTATACACTTTATACATTTTAGGAATAGGTTCTATACATTTTAGGAACTGGGTCTATACACTTTATACATTTTAGGAACAGGTTTTATATAATTTATTTATACATTTTAGGAACTGGTTCTATACACTTTATACATTTTAAGAACAGTTTCTATACACTTTATACATTTTAGGAACAGGTTCTATACACTTTATACATTTTAGGAACAGGTTCTATACACTTTATACATTTTAGGAACAGGTTTCTTTACTATTTATACATTTTCGGAACAGGTTCTATATACTTTATACATTTTAGGAACAGGTTCTATACATTTTATACATTTTAGGAACAGTCAGGTTCTATATACTTTATACATTTTAGGAACAGGTTCTATACATTTTATACATTTTAGGAACAGTCAGGTTCTATACACTTTATACATTTTAGGAACAGGTTCTATACATTTTATACATTTTAGGAACAGTCAGGTTCTATACACTTTATACATTTTAGGAACAGTCAGGTTCTATACACTTTAAACATTTTAGGAATAGGTTCTATACATTTTAGGAACTGGTTCTATACACTTTATACATTTTAGGAATAGGTTCTATACATTTTAGGAACTGGGTCTATACACTTTATACATTTTAGGAACAGGTTTTATATAATTTATTTATACATTTTAGGAACTGGTTCTATACACTTTATACATTTTAAGAACAGTTTCTATACACTTTATACATTTTAGGAACAGGTTCTATACACTTTATACATTTTAGGAATAGGTTCTATACACTTTATACATTTTAAGAACAGTTTCTATACACTTTATACATTTTAGGAACAAGTTCTATACACTTTATACATTTTAGGAACAGGTTCTATACACTTTATACATTTTAGGAATAGGTTCTATACATTTTAGGAACTGGTTCTATACACTTTATATATTTTAGGAACAGGTTCTATACACTATACATTTTAGGAACAGTCAGGTTTTAAACACTTTATACATTTTAGGAATAGGTTCTATACATTTTAGGAACAGTCAGGTTCTATACACTTTATACATTTTAGGAACAGGTTCTATACACTTTATATATATTCGGAACAGGTTCTATACACTTTATACATTTTAGGAACAGGTTCTATACACTTTATACATTTTAGGAACAGGTTCTATACACTTTATACATTTTAGGAATAGGTTCTATACATTTTAGGAACTGGTTCTATACACTTTATATATTTTAGGAACAAGTTCTATACACTATACATTTTAGGAACAGTCAGGTTTTAAACACTTTATACATTTTAGGAATAGGTTCTATACATTTTAGGAACAGTCAGGTTCTATACACTTTATACATTTTAGGAACAGGTTCTATACACTTTATATATATTCGGAACAGGTTCTGTACACTTTATACATTTTAGGAACAGGTTCTATACACTTTATACATTTTAGGAACAGGATCTATACACTTTATACATTTTAGGAATGGTTCTATACACTTTATACATTTTAGGAATAGGTTCTACACATTTTAGGAACAGTCAGGTTCTATACACTTTATACATTTTAGGAACAGGTTATATACACTTTAAACATTTTAGGAACAGGTTCTATACACTTTATACATTTTAGGAACAGGTTCTATACACTTTATACATTTTAAGAACAGTTTCTATACACTTTATACATTTTAGGAACAGGTTCTATACACTTTATACATTTTAAGAACAGTTTCTATACACTTTATACATTTTAGGAACAGGATCTATACACTTTATACATTTTAGGAATGGTTCTATACACTTTATACATTTTAGGAATAGGTTCTACACATTTTAGGAACAGTCAGGTTCTATACACTTTATACATTTTAGGATCAGTATCTAGACACTTTATACATATTAGGAACAGGATCTATACATTTTATACATTTTAGGAACAGGTTCTATATAATTTATTTATACATTTTAGGAACTGATTCTATATAATTTATTTATACATTTTAGGAACTGATTCTATACACTTTATACATTTTAGGAACAGGTTCTATACACTTTATACATTTTAGGAATAGGTTCTATACATTTTAGGAACAGTCAGGTTCTATACACTTTATACATTTTAGGATAAGTATCTAGACACTTTATACATATTAGGAACACGATCTATACATTTTATACATTTTAGGAACAGGTTCTATATAATTTATTTATACATTTTAGGAACTGATTCTATATAATTTATTTATAAATTTTAGGAACTGATTCTATACACTTTATACATTTTAGGAACAGGTTCTATACACTTTATACATTTTAGGAACAGGATCTATAAACTTTATACATTTTAGGAACAGTTCTATACACTTTATACATTTTAGGAATAGGTTCTACACATTTTAGGAACAGTCAGGATCTATACATTGTATACATTTTAGGAACAGGTTCTATATAATTTATTTATACATTTTAGGAACTGGTTCTATACACTTTATACATTTTAGGAACAGGTTCTATACACTTTATACATTTTAGGAACAGTTTCTATACACTTTATACATTTTAGGAACAGGTTCTATACACTTTATACATTTTAGGAATAGGTTCTATACATTTTAGGAACAGTCAGGTTCTATACACTTTATACATTTTAGGAATAGGTTCTATACATTTTAGGAACAGTCAGGTTCTATACACTTTATACATTTTAGGAACAGGTTCTATACACTTTATACATTTTAGGAATAGGTTCTATACATTTTAGGAACTGGGTCTATACACTTTATACATTTTAGGAACAGGTTTTATATAATTTATTTATACATTTTAGGAACTGGTTCTATACACTTTATACATTTTAGGAACAAGTTCTATACACTTTATACATTTTAGGAACAGGTTCTATACACTTTATACATTTTAGGAATAGGTTCTATACATTTTAGGACAGTCAGGTTCTATACACTTTATACATTTTAGGAATAGGTTCTATACATTTTAGGAACTGGTTCTATACACTTTATACATTTTAAGAACAGGTTCTATACACTTTATACATTTTAGGAATAGGTTCTATACATTTTAGGAACTGGTTCTATACACTTTATACATTTTAGGAACAGGTTCTATACACTTTATACATTTTAGGAACAGTCAGGTTTTATACACTTTATACATTTTAGGAATAGGTTCTATACATTTTAGGAACAGTCAGGTTCTATACACTTTATACATTTTAGGAACAGGTTCTATACACTTTATACATTTTAGGAACAGGTTCTATATACTTTATACATTTTAGGAACAGGATCTATACACTTTATACATTTTAGGAACGGTTCTATACACTTTATACATTTTAGGAATAGGTTCTACACATTTTAGGAACAGTCAGGTTCTATACACTTTATACATTTTAGGAACAGGTTCTATACACTTTATACATTTTAGGAATAGGTTCTATACATTTTAGGAACTGGGTCTATACACTTTATACATTTTAGGAACAGGTTTTATATGATTTATTTATACATTTTAGGAACTGGTTCTATACACTTTATACATTTTAGGAACAAGTTCTATACACTTCATACATTTTAGGAACAGGTTCTATACACTTTATACATTTTAGGAATAGGTTCTATACATTTTAGGACAGTCAGGTTCTATACACTTTATACATTTTAGGAATAGGTTCTATACATTTTAGGAACTGGTTCTATACACTTTATACATTTTAGGAACAGGTTCTATACATTTTAGGAACAGTCAGGTTCTATACACTTTATACATTTTAGGAACAGTCAGGTTCTATACACTTTATACATTTTAGGAACTGGGTCTATACACTTTATACATTTTAGGAACAGGTTCTATACACTTTATACATTTTAGGAATAGGTTCTATACATTTTAGGAACTGGTTCTATACACTTTATATATTTTAGGAACAGGTTCTAAACACTATACATTTTAGGAACAGTCAGGTTTTAAACACTTTATACATTTTAGGAATAGGTTCTATACATTTTAGGAACAGTCAGGTTCTATACACTTTATACATTTTAGGAACAGGTTATATACACTTTATATATATTCGGAACAGGTTCTATACACTTTATACATTTTAGGAACAGGTTCTATACACTTTATACATTTTAGGAACAGGATCTATACACTTTATACATTTTAGGAACGGTTCTATACACTTTATACATTTTAGGAACAGGTTATATACACTTTAAACATTTTAGGAACAGGTTCTATACACTTTATACATTTTAGGAACAGGTTCTATACACTTTATACATTTTAGGAACAGGTTCTATACACTTTATACATTTTAAGAACAGTTTCTATACACTTTATACATTTTAGGAACAGGTTCTATACACTTTATACATTTTAAGAACAGTTTCTATACACTTTATACATTTTAGGAACAGGATCTATACACTTTATACATTTTAGGAATGGTTCTATACACTTTATACATTTTAGGAATAGGTTCTACACATTTTAGGAACAGTCAGGTTCTATACACTTTATACATTTTAGGATCAGTATCTAGACACTTTATACATATTAGGAACAGGATCTATACATTTTATACATTTTAGGAACAGGTTCTATATAATTTATTTATACATTTTAGGAACTGATTCTATATAATTTATTTATACATTTTAGGAACTGATTCTATACACTTTATACATTTTAGGAACAGGTTCTATACACTTTATACATTTTAGGAATAGGTTCTATACATTTTAGGAACAGTCAGGTTCTATACACTTTATACATTTTAGGATAAGTATCTAGACACTTTATACATATTAGGAACAGGATCTATACATTTTATACATTTTAGGAACAGGTTCTATATAATTTATTTATACATTTTAGGAACTGATTCTATATAATTTATTTATACATTTTAGGAACTGATTCTATACACTTTATACATTTTAGGAACAGGTTCTATACACTTTATACATTTTAGGAACAGGATCTATAAACTTTATACATTTTAGGAACAGTTCTATACACTTTATACATTTTAGGAATAGGTTCTATACATTTTAGGAACTGGTTCTATACACTTTATACATTTTAGGAACAGGTTCTATACACTTTATACATTTTAGGAACAGTCAGGTTTTATACACTTTATACATTTTAGGAATAGGTTCTATACATTTTAGGAACAGTCAGGTTCTATACACTTTATACATTTTAGGAACAGGTTCTATACACTTTATACATTTTAGGAACAGGTTCTATATACTTTATACATTTTAGGAACAGGATCTATACACTTTATACATTTTAGGAACGGTTCTATACACTTTATACATTTTAGGAATAGGTTCTACACATTTTAGGAACAGTCAGGTTCTATACACTTTATACATTTTAGGAACAGGTTCTATACACTTTATACATTTTAGGAATAGGTTCTATACATTTTAGGAACTGGGTCTATACACTTTATACATTTTAGGAACAGGTTTTATATAATTTATTTATACATTTTAGGAACTGGTTCTATACACTTTATACATTTTAGGAACAAGTTCTATACACTTTATACATTTTAGGAACAGGTTCTATACACTTTATACATTTTAGGAATAGGTTCTATACATTTTAGGACAGTCAGGTTCTATACACTTTATACATTTTAGGAATAGGTTCTATACATTTTAGGAACTGGTTCTATACACTTTATACATTTTAGGAACAGGTTCTATACACTTTATACATTTTAGGAATAGGTTCTATACATTTTAGGAACTGGTTCTATACACTTTATACATTTTAGGAACAGGTTCTATACACTTTATACATTTTAGGAACAGTCAGGTTTTATACACTTTATACATTTTAGGAATAGGTTCTATACATTTTAGGAACAGTCAGGTTCTATACACTTTATACATTTTAGGAACAGGTTCTATACACTTTATACATTTTAGGAACAGGTTCTATATACTTTATACATTTTAGGAACAGGATCTATACACTTTATACATTTTAGGAACGGTTCTATACACTTTATACATTTTAGGAATAGGTTCTACACATTTTAGGAACAGTCAGGTTCTATACACTTTATACATTTTAGGAACAGGTTCTATACACTTTAGACATTTTAAGAACAGTTTCTATACACTTTATACATTTTAGGAACAGTTTCTATACACTTTATACATTTTAGGAACAGGATCTATACACTTTATACATTTTAGGAATGGTTCTATACACTTTATACATTTTAGGAATAGGTTCTACACATTTTAGGAACAGTCAGGTTCTATACACTTTATACATTTTAGGATCAGTATCTAGACACTTTATACATATTAGGAACAGGATCTATACATTTTATACATTTTAGGAACAGGTTCTATATAATTTATTTATACATTTCAGGAACTGATTCTATATAATTTATTTATACATTTTAGGAACTGATTCTATACACTTTATACATTTTAGGAACAGGTTCTATACACTTTATACATTTTAGGAATAGGTTCTATACATTTTAGGAACAGTCAGGTTCTATACACTTTATACATTTTAGGATAAGTATCTAGACACTTTATACATATTAGGAACACGATCTATACATTTTATACATTTTAGGAACAGGTTCTATATAATTTATTTATACATTTTAGGAACTGATTCTATATAATTTATTTATAAATTTTAGGAACTGATTCTATACACTTTATACATTTTAGGAACAGGTTCTATACACTTTATACATTTTAGGAACAGGATCTATAAACTTTATACATTTTAGGAACAGTTCTATACACTTTATACATTTTAGGAATAGGTTCTACACATTTTAGGAACAGTCAGGATCTATACATTGTATACATTTTAGGAACAGGTTCTATATAATTTATTTATACATTTTAGGAACTGGTTCTATACACTTTATACATTTTAGGAACAGGTTCTATACACTTTATACATTTTAGGAACAGTTTCTATACACTTTATACATTTTAGGAACAGGTTATATACACTTTATACATTTTAGGAATAGGTTCTATACATTTTAGGAACAGTCAGGTTCTATACACTTTATACATTTTAGGAATAGGTTCTATACATTTTAGGAACAGTCAGGTTCTATACACTTTATACATTTTAGGAACAGGTTCTATACACTTTATACATTTTAGGAATAGGTTCTATACATTTTAGGAACTGGGTCTATACACTTTATACATTTTAGGAACAGGTTTTATATAATTTATTTATACATTTTAGGAACTGGTTCTATACACTTTATACATTTTAGGAACAAGTTCTATACACTTTATACATTTTAGGAACAGGTTCTATACACTTTATACATTTTAGGAATAGGTTCTATACATTTTAGGACAGTCAGGTTCTATACACTTTATACATTTTAGGAATAGGTTCTATACATTTTAGGAACTGGTTCTATACACTTTATACATTTTAGGAACAGGTTCTATACACTTTATACATTTTAGGAATAGGTTCTATACATTTTAGGAACTGGTTCTATACACTTTATACATTTTAGGAACAGGTTCTATACACTTTATACATTTTAGGAACAGTCAGGTTTTATACACTTTATACATTTTAGGAATAGGTTCTATACATTTTAGGAACAGTCAGGTTCTATACACTTTATACATTTTAGGAACAGGTTCTATACACTTTATACATTTTAGGAACAGGTTCTATATACTTTATACATTTTAGGAACAGGATCTATACACTTTATACATTTTAGGAACGGTTCTATACACTTTATACATTTTAGGAATAGGTTCTACACATTTTAGGAACAGTCAGGTTCTATACACTTTATACATTTTAGGAACAGGTTCTATACACTTTATACATTTTAGGAATAGGTTCTATACATTTTAGGAACTGGGTCTATACACTTTATACATTTTAGGAACAGGTTTTATATAATTTATTTATACATTTTAGGATCTGGTTCTATACACTTTATACATTTTAGGAACAAGTTCTATACACTTTATACATTTTAGGAACAGGTTCTATACACTTTATACATTTTAGGAATAGGTTCTATACATTTTAGGACAGTCAGGTTCTATACACTTTATACATTTTAGAAATAGGTTCTATACATTTTAGGAACTGGTTCTATACACTTTATACATTTTAGGAACAGGTTCTATACACTTTATACATTTTAGGAATAGGTTCTATACATTTTAGGAACTGGTTCTATACACTTTATACATTTTAGGAACAGGTTCTATACACTTTATACATTTTAGGAACAGTCAGGTTTTATACACTTTATACATTTTAGGAATAGGTTCTATACATTTTAGGAACAGTCAGGTTCTATACACTTTATACATTTTAGGAACAGGTTCTATACACTTTATACATTTTAGGAACAGGTTCTATATACTTTATACATTTTAGGAACAGGATCTATACACTTTATACATTTTAGGAACGGTTCTATACACTTTATACATTTTAGGAATAGGTTCTACACATTTTAGGAACAGTCAGGTTCTATACACTTTATACATTTTAGGAACAGGTTCTATACACTTTATACATTTTAGGAACAGTCAGGTTCTATACACTTTTATACATTTTAGGAACAGGTTCTATATACTTTATACATTTTAGGAACAGGTTGTCAGGATAGGTAAAGTCCAGAGTTAGACCCAAATGCTAGAATGAGGTTAATAACACCCTAGCACAGTGAGTATATACCAGGACCTGACCCTGCGACAGTTGTAGTATAATATACTCACAGTAATAGACTGGAAGATGACACAGCAGGGTCAGGAGAAGAAACTTTGTGTAGAAAGTGTTAACCAATAGAGTAATCAGGCAGGCAATGTCCAGCAACGGGTAATCAGGCAGGTAAGGGTTAACCAATAGAGTAGTCAGGTAAGCAATGTCCAGCAACGTGTAATCAGGCAGGTAAGGGTTAACCAATAGA
This sequence comes from Bombina bombina, assembly GCF_027579735.1. Classification (NCBI taxonomy): domain Eukaryota; kingdom Metazoa; phylum Chordata; class Amphibia; order Anura; family Bombinatoridae; genus Bombina; species Bombina bombina. Next base: position 190,644,961 of record NC_069505.1, on the reverse strand, counting down.
GTAGTCAGGTAAGCAGTGTCCAGCAACGTGTTATCAGGCAGGTAGGGGTTAACCAATAGAGTAGTCAGGTAAGCAGTGTCCAGCAACGTGTTATCAGGCAGGCAGAGGTTAACCAATAGAGTAGTCAGGTAAGCAGTGTCCAGCAACGTGTTATCAGGCAGGTAGGGGTTAACCAATAGAGTAGTCAGGTAAGTAGTGTCCAGCAACGTGTTATCAGGCAGGCAGAGGTTAACCAATAGAGTAGTCAGGAAAGCAGTGTCCAGCAACGATATCAGGCAGGTAGGGGTTTAGAATAAGCAGGCACAAATTCAGGAATCACAAGAATAAATTTGTACTCACATAGCCCACGAGTAACAACAAACAGGCACCGATGAGAGGAGACGCCGGAATAAGAAGGCCTCCTGACATCATCGGAAGAGCCGACAGGAACAGGGTTGCTAAGCAACCAGTGAAAGCGCTACCGCGCTGAGACAGAGGAAGCGATCAGCAGCTGAGCGATCGCGACAGTGCCCCCACCTCAAGGAGCCCTCCGGGGAACACGAACAGGCTTTGAAGGATTCTGGGCATGGAACTGTTTGATCAAAGCAGAGGCACGGACATGAGAAGCAGGTTCCCAAGAACGTTCAGTGATGGGATATCCCTTCCAATGGACCAAATAGTACAGACGGTTACCCCTTAATCTGGAATCAAGAATTTGACTGATCTCAAATTCCGAAGTGCCATCCACAAGGAACGGAGAGGGAACTCTACATTTGGTGGAAAACCGGTTAGAGACTGCTGGTTTAAGAAGAGACACGTGAAAGACAGGGTGAATCTTCAAGTTGTCTGGTAAAGCCACCCTGTAGGCAGTAGAACATACCTTGGAAACAATCCTGAATGGTCCGATGTATTTGGGACCCAATTTAGCACAGGGTTATTTGAGTCGGATGAATCTGGTGGAAATCCAAACCTTGTCTCCAGTCCGAAAAGAGGACGCCTTCCGGCGTCTGCGATCAGCAAATCGTTTATACTTTTGAGTGGAGAGAAGAAGAATTTCCCGAATCTTCTTCCAGTGTTTACAGAGACTTCTCACTGTACGATCTGCTCCAGGAACTCCAGAACCTCCCGAAGACATAGGAAAAGTTCTAGGTTCGAATCCATAGGCTGCCTTGAAAGGAGAAGTCTGTAAAGAAGAGTTGAAGCGGGAATTGTAAGCAAGTTCTGCTAAAGGAAGAAGCTGCGACCAATTGGAGTGCTGATGATTAACATAGTGCCTGAGATAGGACTCAAGAGATTGATTTACCCGCTCAGTTTGACCGTTGGACTGAGGATGATGCGCAGTAGAAAGAGGTATGGTAACTCCAAACTGTTTGCACAGAGATTTCCAAAATGTCCAGCAACGTGTAATCAGACAGGTAAGGGTTAACCAATAGAGTAGTCAGGTAAGCAGTGTCCAGCAACGTGTTATCAGGCAGGTAGGGGTTAACCAATAGAGTAGTCAGGTAAGCAGTGTCCAGCAACGTGTTATCAGACAGGCAGAGGTTAACCAATAGAGTAGTCAGGTAAGCAGTGTCCAGCAACGTGTTATCAGGCAGGTAGGGGTTAACCAATAGAGTAGTCAGGTAAGCAGTGTCCAGCAACGTGTTATCAGGCAGGCAGAGGTTAACCAATATAGTAGTCAGGAAAGCAGTGTCCAGCAACGATATCAGGCAGGTAGGGGTTTAGAATAAGCAGGCACAAATTCAGGAATCACAAGAATAAATTTGTACTCACATAGCCCACGAGTAACAACAAACAGGCACCGATGAGAGGAGACGCCGGAATAAGAAGGCCTCCTGACGTCATCGGAAGAGCCGACAGGAACAGGGTTGCTAAGCAACCAGAGAAAGCGCTACCGCGCTGAGACAGAGGAAGCAATCAGCAGCTGAGCGATCGCGACACAGGTTCTATACACTTTATACATTTTAGGAACAGTTTCTATACACTTTATACATTTTAGGAACAGGTTCTATACACTTTATACATTTTAGGAACAGTTTCTATACACTTTATACATTTTAGGAACAGTTTCTATACACTTTATACATTTTAGGAACAGTTTCTATACACTTTATACATTTTAGGAACAGGTTCTATACACTTTATACATTTTAGGAACAGGATCTATACACTTTATACATTTTAGGAACAGGTTCTATACACTTTATACATTTTAGGAATAGGTTCTACACATTTTAGGATCAGTCAGGTTCTATACAATTTATACATTTTAGGAACAGGCTCTATACACTTTATACATTTTAGGAGCTGGTTCTTAAGAACGGATGAGAACAGGCTGATTCAATCACTGACCAATGGAGCTGTGGGGGTTGTCACTATCAGCCAGTCATCACTGCAGCAAGAGTGGCTATATATATCAGATTTTGGGTCAAACCTTTAGCTCTGTAGACCCTCTTTCAGCTACATACCAACATTCAGACCCCAGACAAGCACTGTTGCCCTACACCCCCTTTATAAGACACATACTATTTCAGACCTCAGATCAGACCCTTGGTTTGCAGACCCTCTGTCAGCCACATTCTCATTTCAGACAAGAGTTCTGACCCTGCAGCTCTTCTGTCAGCTATATTGCTACATCAGACCTCAGATCATACCAAGTGGAATATAATGTAACTAAAAAAATATATAATTGCAATATATTTGTTAGCTATTTTTTTTCCAAAGAGGCTTGTGGCATATTAAATAAAGCATAGCCGGGAGAGAGTCAGACCTCTTCCTCATAATACAGAGGTAAATAAATGCATGTAGGTAAAAAATAGAATATGTATGGATGAAGGCATAAATATTCCTTTATAGAGTTACTGAGAATCTTGTCCTCTGTCTGCATGTTTCCTCTATTCCCTACAAGGGATTGACCCCTTCAATTCCCCCCCCCCCCTCTAAGTTAGTGAGTTCCTGCACAGCACACGTCCGGTTAAGTATTGGTATTAATCTTTATAAAACTTATCAGTACAGTTTCCTCCTCACAGAAATTTATTTTAACTCCTCAATGCTCTAACTAACAAATTTGATAAAAAAAATGATATCAACTCCCTTCCTAGAGAAGGAAACCTTCCTTAACATAGGTCATCTGTGTAAACCTCATTTATACTCCTGTTTGTTTATAACAATCACACTATGCAATGATTTACTGGTAAATCCTGCACTCTCTATGTATTTAATTAGTGTTTGGCCGATATACTCACCCTAAAGCTGTGACAGATAAAAATCAGACTAGCATTGTTATAAATCACACCTGCATCATTGTACTCAACATGGTCTCTGTATAAAGATGTGTTTTTTGTGGATGTTTCTCTACTAAATAAACAGTTTTCCTTGCCAGTCATATGAAGGCTTTACAGTCTTTATCCACCAATGGCAGTGCTGGGATTCAAAAATGTTAGCAACAGGTTCTCTGCCTTCTCTATAATATAGAACCTATACACTTTATACATTTTAGGAACAGGTTTCTTTACTATTTATACATTTTCAGAACAGGTTCTATACACTTTATACATTTTAGGAACAGGATCTATACATGTTATACATTTTAGGAACAGATTCTATACATTTTAGGAACAGTCAGGTTCTATACACTTTATACATTTTAGGAACAGGATCTATACACTTTATACATTTTAGGAAGAGGTTCTATACATTTTAGGAATAGGTTCTATACACTTTATACATTTTAAGAACAGATTCTATACATTTTAGGAACAGTCAGGTTCTATACACTTTATACATTTTAGGAACAGGTTCTATACACTTTATACATTTTAGGAAGAGGTTCTATACATTTTAGGAACTGGGTCTATACACTTTATACATTTTAGGAACAGGATCTATACACTTTATACATTTTAGGAACAGGATCTATACACTTTATACATTTTAAGAACAGATTCTATACATTTTAGGAACAGTCAGGTTCTATACACTTTATACATTTTAGGAACAGGTTCTATACACTTTATACATTTTAGGAATAGGTTCTATACATTTTAGGAACTGGTTCTATACACTTTATACATTTTAAGAACAGATTCTATACATTTTAGAAACAGTCAGGTTCTATACACTTTATACATTTTAGGAACAGGTTCTATACACTTTATACATTTTAGGAAGAGGTTCTATACATTTTAGGAACTGGGTCTATACACTTTATACATTTTAGGAACAGGTTCTATATAATTTATTTATACATTTTAGGAACTGGTTCTATACACTTTATACATTTTAGGAATAGGTTCTATACATTTTAGGAACAGTCAGGTTCTATATACTTTACACATTTTAGGAATAGGTTCTATACATTTTAGGAACTGGTTCTATACACTTTATACATTTTAGGAACAGGTTCTATACACTTTATACATTTTAGGAATAGGTTCTATACATTTTAGGAACTGGTTCTATACACTTTATACATTTTAGGAACAGGTTCTATACACTTTATACATTTTAGGAATAGGTTCTATACATTTTAGGAACTGGTTCTATACACTTTATACATTTTAAGAACAGATTCTATACATTTTAGGAACAGTCAGGTTCTATACACTTTATACATTTTAGGAACAGGTTCTATACACTTTATACATTTTAGGAATAGGTTTTATACATTTTAGGAACTGGGTCTATACACTTTATACATTTTAGGAACAGGTTCTATATAATTTATTTATACATTTTAGGAACTGGTTCTATACACTTTATACATTTTAGGAATAGGTTCTATACATTTTAGGAACAGTCAGGTTCTATATACTTTATACATTTTAGGAATAGGTTCTATACATTTTAGGAACTGGTTCTATACACTTTATACATTTTAGGACCAGGTTCTATACACTTTATACATTTTAGGAATAGGTTCTATACATTTTAGGAACTGGTTCTATACACTTTATACATTTTAGGAACAGGTTCTATACACTTTATACATTTTAGGAATAGGTTCTATACATTTTAGGAACTGGTTCTATACACTTTATACATTTTAGGAACAAGTTCTATACACTATACATTTTAGGAACAGTCAGGTTTTAAACACTTTATACATTTTAGGAATAGGTTCTATACATTTTAGGAACAGTCAGGTTCTATACACTTTATACATTTTAGGAACAGGTTCTATACACTTTATACATTTTAGGAACAGGTTCTATACACTTTATACATGTTAGGAACAGGTTCTATACACATTATACATTTTAGGAACATGATCTATACACTTTATTCATTTTAGGAACGGTTCTATACACTTTATACATTTTAGGAATAGGTTCTACACATTTTAGGAACAGTCAGGTTCTATACACTTTATACATTTTAGGAACAGGTTCTATACACTTTATACATTTTAGGAACAGTCAGGTTCTATACACTTTATACATTTTAGGAACAGGTTCTATACACTTTATACATTTTAGGAACAGGTTCTATACACTTTATACATTTTAGGAACAGGATCTATACACTTTATACATTTTAGGAACGGTTCTATACACTTTATACATTTTAGGAATAGGTTCTACACATTTTAGGAACAGTCAGGTTCTATACACTTTATACATTTTAGGAACAGGTTCTATACACTTTATACATTTTAGGAACAGGATCTATACACTTTATACATTTTAGGAACAGGTTCTACACACTTTATACATTTTAGGAATAGGTTCTACACATTTTAGGAACAGTCAGGTTCTATACAATTTATACATTTTAGGAACAGGCTCTATGCACTTTATACATTTTAGGAACTGGTTCTTAAGAACGGATGAGAACAGGCTGATTCAATCACTGACCAATGGAGCTGTGGGGGTTGTCACTATCAGCCAGTCATCACTGCAGCAAGAGTGGCTATATATGTCAGATTTTGGGTCAAACCTTTAGCTCTGTAGACCCTCTTTCAGCTACATACCAACATTCAGACCCCAGACAAGCACTGTTGCCCTACACCCCCTATATAAGACACATACTATTTCAGACCTCAGATCAGACCCTTGGTTTGCAGACCCTCTGTCAGCCACATTCTCATTTCAGACAAGAGTTCTGACCCTGCAGCTCTTCTGTCAGCTATATTGCTACATCAGACCTCAGATCATACCAAGTGGAATATAATGTAACTAAAAAAATATATAATTGCAATATATTTGTTAGCTATTTTTTTTTCAAAGAGGCTTGTGGCATATTAAATAAAGCATAGCCGGGAGAGAGTCAGACCTCTTCCTCATAATACAGAGGTAAACAAATGCATGTAGGTAAAAAATAGAATATGTATGGATGAAGGCATAAATATTCCTTTATAGAGTTACTGAGAATCTTGTCCTCTGTCTGCATGTTTCCTCTATTCACTACAAGGGATTGACCCCTTCAATCTCCCCCCCCCCTCTAAGTTAGTGAGTTTCTGCACAGCACATGTCCGGTTAAGTATTGGTATTAATCTTTATAAAACTTATCAGTACAGTTTCCTCCTCACAGAAATTTATTTTAACTCCTCAATGCTCTAACTAACAAATTTGATAAAAAAAATTATATCAACTCCCTTCCTAGAGAAGGAAACCTTCCTAAACATAGGTCATCTGTGTAAACCTCATTTATACTCCTGTTTGTTTATAACAATCACACTATGCAATGATTTACTGGTAAATCCTGCACTCTCTATGTATTTAATTAGTGTTTGGCTGATATACTCACCCTAAAGCTGTGACAGATAAAAATCAGACTAGCATTGTTATAAATCACACCAGCACCATAGACAGTGGAGGGCAGCATAGCCCAGAACGAACATAAGAATTAAGGCCCTTAGGAGTGTGCTGCTGTGAAGTGGCAACAATGTTGCATTTGTGTGGGTGGGGATAGGGCTCACCTTTAAGAAGCCAAGCTACAAGCACCAAACCCTCTTTCCAGCTTGTCTTCACAGCATGCAGGATCTGTCATGCTGTCTGTTACCAGTTTGCTGCAGCATGGATTGTTCAGCCACAGATCCTGTGAGAGTGGAGGAGTTGGAAGAATTTAGGATTGACTTTGAAGCTGAGGAAGATATTGTGCCATGTTAACCCCAGGACCCGGTGAGTCGCTCCCCGGTTTTTCCTCCTATTTGTATCCTGTGGGCCCGGGGTTTCCCCACACTCCCTCTTGGCATGCCTTCTGTTGTAGCTTAGGGGTTTGCATGCCAGCTTCAGACTCGCAAGTTTGCAAGTTCAAATCCATGCTTGGGTGCTCTTACTTTATCCCTGCTTTGTCTCCCTGTCCCCCTCCCATTTAGCCATGTGGGGGCTGTGTCTGGGGTTATTTTCCCAGCATCGCGAATGCTGCCCCTAAGGTGTCGGTGGTGGGCCTAGTGGGAGCATTCCCTTACCTTCTCCGTCGGCCACAACGCGCGCTCCTCCAGTCCTTAGTGGTTCGGTCGGGCGGTAGTCCCCTCTTCGGTAATGGCAGCTTCGGGTCTCCTCATCCGTCTCCGGCTCGTCGGTCTGCGGCGCGGGAACCGTCATCCACGTGGGCGGCCATGCCCGCTTTGGATGACGTCACTTCCTGTGGCCATTTCCAGTGACTTCGCGTCAGTGACGTCACTTCCGGTCTGGCATTTGGGCAGTGGCAGCAATGCGGGTAGCGTCGTCTTCGCCTCCGGGGTGCTTAGGTGAGAGAGGAGTGCCTCGGGGGGGGGCGAGGCCCACGGGGGGTGCGCAGCTTGGCACAGGGGTACAGCGCTCGCGTGGGGGCAATTTTTCGAGTGCTTTAGGGGGCCAAGGCCATGAAGCCTCGTGGGGGCAATATGTTTGGCGCTTTAGGGGACTTAGGCCCAGAGCCACGTGGGGACAATTTGTAGGATGGTGAGCTCAGATAGGGGGCAATTTCTGGCGATTATGAGCAGGCCGCAGGCCTGACCGGGGATACGTCAGTGGATATGGATAATTTAGGGCCTCAGTCATTGCCTAGTCAGGCGGGGGGCAAGAGAAAGGCCGCTAGTAAATCATGGCTTAGTAGGAGCCGTGCGGCCTCCTCTGGCAACACATCGTGGGGGTAAGCGTGAGTCACCCGCAGGTGTGGCCCTCAGCGTGGCCTCCCTGGGTGTCACCACTAGGGTTTCTCCCAAAAAGGCCCCTATCACCCTCCCCCCCCCCAAGTTATGTCAGGGGGTCCCTGTGAGTGCAGTTCAGGTTGTGGGCAGGCAGGTTCAGTTTGCTGAAGCAGTATTGAATGTACATGCGGGCAGTGAGTCTGAGTGTGTGGAGTCTGCTTGTGGCACAAGGCAGGAGTGTTAGGCCTGGGGGGTTGATGACATTGTTGATCAGCCTTTGTCCTCTCCCCGTGGTACTCTTCTCTTTCATTTTTCATTGCAGAAAATCATGGATTCTCAGAATGAGTTAGCGGCCATGCAGTCCGGTGCAGTTGGTATTGAGGAGGAGGAGCGGAGTCGAGAACAGCCGTCAACGTCCTCTGATCCCCTGCCTGTGCAGTGCCCCTCTTGGAGCGGGAGAGCATGGAATCGCAAGAAGTGGTGAATCTCATGGAGCCACAGAATGCTTGGGTGCAAATGCAGTCCAGTCCAGGTGGTCTTGGCAAGGAAGAGTACAGCCGCCCCTCTTGGAACTGGTGAGACCATTTTATCTTTCAGGCATAGGGGCTTTAGTTCATCTTCGGATGATTCTGGGTCTGAGTGGGTGATAGGTCCCTGGGGCCGGAGGCTAAAGAGCAGAAGGGAATGTATAAAATTGATGAGGTGGGTAGTCAAGGTGCGTAAGGCCATGGGTTCCCCCCCTCTCCCCTGGTTTTCTCTCGCTAGAGCCCCGTGTTCATTGCAGACACCTCCCGCGCCAGCGGGGGTGGCTGTCCCTGGTGCGACAGCTGGTCGTATAACGGCCATGTATGGGGACAAGCACAAGCAGCCCTCATTAAGCCTTCTCGAGCATCTGAAGTCCAAAACTGTTAGACGCATTCAAGCGGGTAAATATGTGCATAGGTTTGAACTTTCGGCCAAGGTCTATCACCAGAAAGAAAATGCAGCGTTACATCACTAAACTTCCCGATCGGGCTCTGAATATCCTCAAATATCAGGATGCCATCTAAACTGCTTGCGAGCGGTTTCGGGAACGGGCATGGCGGGATTATGAGCGATAGATGGTTGGTAATCCCCTCCTGATTTTGGCGACATGGATTCGTGGTTAGGGGCACAGTTGGGGCCCAAAAAGCCTTTTTTGCCTGGGCAGGTCTCTGCTGGGCCTCCGGGTAATTGCACACCTTAGCGCTCTCAACTGCGTCCCACAGGTATTTGCTGCACACTTCCAGAATAAGCTCTGCTCCAATGGGCCGGCGTGTGTTTTGCCACATGAGTAAGCATTGCGGGGTGGCCACTCCGGTTGGAGTGTAACAGATCCCACGAGGCAGGCCGGTCGCAAGAGCAGCCTAGTTCCAGTTTCAAACCTTTCACTGCCAGAAAGGGTGGCCACCCCACTGAGGGTAGCTGTAATTGGTAGCCGTAATTCGGATAGGAGGGTGGCGGCCTTGCTGGGCGGCGGCCTCTGTCAGGGATTCATTATCCCCTTCAGCTTCGCAGTAGAGGGTTTCCAAAATCGGCATACAAATTTCCTAGCGTTGCGAGGAAAAAGAGGAACAAGAAGATTGCTTTGGGCCGCATGGCTGGCTCATTTGTGGAGATTCCGATTCAAGGATTGGTTTCTCTCTCCTCTTGGGGTTGCTCCTAAGAAGGAGCCGGGTAAGTCCTGGCTCATCCAGCACCTTTCCTTCCCTAAAGGGAGGTCGGGCAACAACGCTATTTCCCCTGAGCTCAGTTCGGCTTACTACCAGTCCTTTGATGATGCGTTATCACGGGTATGGAGGGCAAATCTGGATGTGGTATCAGCGTTTTGGCTGCTTCCCATTCAATCCTCCTCCTTACACCCAGGGGATGTTGACGTGAGGGCAAGTAATTTGTGGACAAAAGCTTGCCTATGAGCTGTTCTATATCATGTGCTCATTTTGAAGCCTTCAGAGCTTCTTGCACTGGGCCATCTCAGTGATTGCTGGTTTGATGGCCTAGCACTTTGCCTGGACGATTTCCTGCTGCTTGGATATGCCGGATACGCTGTGTGTGCTTTCCTAATGAAAGTGATTCAATTTTTGCTGGCCAGAATGGGTGTCCAGAATGGCCTTTGCACGTGCCTTACCTTTTGTGTATCAAGATTGACTCATCGTTAATGCAGTGTCATTTGCTACAAGATACAATTGCCCGTATGGTGGGTACGGTTCGGGAAATCGGGTCCTTTGTTTGTTCCATGACGGATCTCCAGACCATGTTGGGTCTTCTGAATTTTGCCGATAGGATTATTCCTAAAAGCAGATTTTTTTCTTTGGCGGCTCGAAGGGCGTCGTGCGGGGAGCGGCCCCAAGCGAGTGAGTTTTTGTGTAATGGCGGAAATGTTTGATGACTTTGCAGTATGGGAACAATTCCTGAACCATTTTAATGGGATCTGCTTATGGTGGACGGCTGTTCCTTCCAACATGGTAATTCAGTTGTTTACTGATGCGGCAGGGTCTCACGGGTATGGGTCCTTCTTGTCCGGTCACTGGAGTGCCGGCCCATGGCCTCGGTCATGGGTTCCAAGGGGCTTGTTAAGAAATTTTGCCTGTTAGAGCTCCCCCCCATTATTATTGCTTTCGAGGTCTAGCGTGAGCAGCTAAGGGATCAGGAGGTCGTGTTCTGGATGGATAACAAGAGCGTCATTTTGCTGTTAACATGCTCTCATGGGGATCTCCCTCGGTAGTGCGGTACCCTCGCCTGCTGGCGCTGAAGTGTCTGCACCCGGCATCCAAAATAGTATTGCTGAGGCGCTCTCTCGTTTTCAATGGAAAGCATTCTATGCGTTGGTTCCTCAGGTGAACATAAACGGAGTCGTTGGTTCCAATTATTTATGGCAGGTAGCGCCGGTGGGAGATCTTTGATTGCCATGATCCGTTCTTCGCTGGCCCTCTCTACTTGGACCGCTTATGTGAATCATTGGTCTAAATAGATCCCCTTCTGTGATAGGACGTGCCGTCCATCTTGAGGTGTTGTCCAATGGGGTCTTTAGGAATGGATCAATGAGCTTAAAGGTAATGGGGTTTTTCTAAAGGGCCAGTCGGATCTTGGCTGACTGCCGTGTCCTTCTTCTGTAAACTTTATGGCCTCTCGGACTCTTCAAGAACCTTCCTGGTCGGGCAGGTATTGAGGGGCTGGGGGCGCATGGTGCCCAGAACAAGGGACGTTAGGGTGCCCATTACCATCAAGAGATTGGTGTTCCGGTTTCGAACTGTGCCTGTGGTGTGTTCTCCTGCCGATAAGGGTACCCGTTCTCGGCTGCCTTTGGGCTGGCTTTTCACGGGGCACATAGGGTGGGGAAATTGCTCCCCCCCATTGAGGAACAAGCCCGGGGGTCTGTAGGCCTCCTCACATCAAGAACGACGAGTCATCTGTTCTAATTTTCCTCTCCAGATCAAAAACAGACCAAGAAGGTAAGGAGTTGGACGTCTTTACCCGCCCACGAGGGCTCAGTTTGTTGCCCAGTCAGGTTGCTTAGGACCTATATGGACATGCATCTGGAAGGGTTCATTACAATTTCTGGTTCACGAGGACGGTTCCCCGTTGACGAGATTTCACTGCAGGAGAGGCCTGAGCTGGGCAGCATAGAAAGCGGGCCTTGACCCAAGGGTCATTGGCCCCAATCTACCACTGTTGTGGGTTTGTATTGGTCTGCCAACCACATTAGGGTGTTGGGGAGATGGAGGTCTAAGAGATACATGTTGTATGTTTGGCCATTAGCGATGTGAATGTTTTGTTTTCTCATGTTGCGATGTTCCCAGTTAACTGTTGTTTCTTTACAGGGCCGAGAGATGTTCCACTGAGACTGGTGATCGCGGGTCACTCCTACATTCACTGGGCGGAGCTGAGAGCGATCGCGAGACCTGACCTGCAACAGCTGGGACCCCCCCCCATTGGGTCACTGTTAGGTGGCTAGGTTGTAGGGGTTTGAGTTGGCAGGATCTGCCTGGGTTGCTGCACGGGGCATTGCACAGGTGGGACAAACCCCAAGTTATGATCATTCACACACATGGTGGTGATATGGGGCTCCCGCCGTGCAAACTGCTCAGTGGGTGATTCAGTCTGATTTGCACACTTTCCAGACATGGGTCCCAATGTTAAGATAGGGTGGCCCAATATCATCCCCAGAATTGAGTGGCGCCATATGCAGTCCCACAGGGCGGCCTTTCAGGTCAGAAAGAAACTGAACAGGGAGGTTAGGATTTTATCCTAGCGCAGTCAGTAGGGTTTGTTGTGGAACATGGGAACATCGCAACGGCTGAGAGAAGCCTCTACAGGAGGGATGGGGTGCACCTCCCTGAGAGGGGCATCGACCTGCTCCTGTGTAATTTGAGACGTGCTATATTATTACACCTATGTGGGTGGCGGCAAGAGCTGTGCCTGTGGGCTATCTCTTGTGGCGGTTGTCCCACGCCCCGGTTTGCCATTAGAGGTAGAGTGACGGCTGGCCCAGGGGGAGGGTAGTCTTTGCAGGCACGCGCCTGGGGCACCTTCCCCCATTTGATGTTGCAGAGAACTCCCTAAGTCTGTGCGTGCAGCTAAGCTCCGCTTGTGTAGGCATTCACGGGCGTGGTTCAATTTCCTAGTGGGGGGTACTTACTCTCCTAGCTAGATTGCCGCCACCTGGTTTAAGGTTTGCTGAGTTGCTTTCAGCCGGTTCCTATGTTCTATAATAAATGCGGACCCTACGGGTCTTTACACCCACAACCTGTGTTTGTGTCGTTATTCAAGTTATGTATTACTAAAGTCATTTATGGTAAAGTTAAGTTATAAGTTAAGTTATGTGTCAGTCAGTTTTATGACTGGTAAGTTATTACAGGAAGCCAGGAGGATAGGGCATTTAATTACTTAAGACAGTGGAGGGCAGCATAGCCCAGAACGAACATAAGAATTAAGGCCCTTAGGAGTGTGCTGCTGTGAAGTGGCAACAATGTTGCATTTGTGTGGGTGGGGATAGGGCTCACCTTTAAGAAGCCAAGCTACAGGCCCCAAACCCTCTTTCCAGCTTGTCTTCACAGCTTCCCTCCCGCCATCCCTTTCATTGGTAAGGCGGCAATCACTTAGGCTTGACATCACTAGGGTGTTTTTTATCAGCAGGGTGTCTGAGGCAGGATGAGGGCTACGCGGCTCGCTTCCTTAAGCCCAAGGACGTTCGTTTTTGACTCCCCAGGTAGTGGCATGTACACGCGCCTAGTCACACCTGGACCTACTGGTCTGGAGCTTTATAATATCACACCCTGGCTAGGCGGTTGTCCCACGCCCCGGTTTGCCATTAGAGGTAGAGTGACGGCTGGCCCAGGGGGAGGGTAGTCTTTGCAGACGCGTGCCTGGGGCACATCCCCCCATTTGATGTTGCCGAGAACTCCCTAAGTCTGTGCGTGCAGCTAAGCTCCGCTTGTGTAGGCATTCACAGGCGTGGTTCAATTTCCTAGCGGGGGGTACTTACTCTCCTAGCTAGATTGCCGCCACCTGGTTTAAGGTTTCCTGAGTTGCTTTCAGCCGGTTCCTATGTTCTATAATAAATGCGGACCCTACGGGTCTTTACACCCACACCCTGTGTTTGTGTTGTTATTCAAGTTATGTATTACTAAAGTCATTTGTGGTAAAGTTAAGTTATAAGTTACGTTATGTGTCAGTCAGTTTTATGACTGGTAAGTTATTACAGCAAGCCAGGAGGATAGGGCATTTAATTACTTATGTACTCAACATGGTCTCTGTATAAAGATGTGTTTTTTGTGGATGTTTCTCTACTAAATAAACAGTTTTCCTTGCCAGTCATATGAAGGCTTTACAGTCTTTATCCACCAATGGCAGTGCTGGGATTCAAAAATGTTAGCAACAGGTTCTCTACCTTCTCTATAATATAGAACCTATACACTTTATAAATTTTAGGAACAGGTTTCTTTACTATTTATACATTTTAGGAACAGGTTTTATACATTTTAGGAACAGGATCTATACATTTTAGGAACAGTCAGGTTCTATACACTTTATACATTTTAGGAATAGGTTCTATACATTTTAGGAACAGTCAGGTTCTATACACTTTATACATTTTAGGAATAGGTTCTATACATTTTAGGAACAGTCAGGTTCTATACACTTTATACATTTTAGGAATAGGTTCTATACATTTTAGGAACTGGTTCTATACACTTTATACATTTTAGGAATAGGTTCTATACATTTTAGGAATTGGTTCTATACACTTTATACATTTTAGGAACAGGTTCTATACACTTTATACATTTTAGGAATAGGTTCTATACATTTTAGGAATTGGTTCTATACACTTTATACATTTTAGGAACAGGTTCTATACACTTTATACATTTTAGGAACTGGTTCTATACACTTTATACATTTTAGGAATAGGTTCTATACATTTTAGGAATTGGTTCTATACACTTTATACATTTTAGGAACAGGTTCTATACACTTTATACATTTTAGGAACAGTCAGGTTCTATACACTTTATACATTTTAGGAATAGGTTCTATACATTTTAGGAACAGTCAGGTTCTATACACTTTATACATTTTAGGAACCGGTTCTATACACTTTATACATTTTAGGAACATGTTCTATACACTTTATACATTTTAGGAACAGGATCTATACACTTTATACATTTTAGGAACAGGTTCTATACACTTTATACATTTTAGGAATAGGTTCTACACATTTTAGGAACAGTCAGGTTCTATACAATTTATACATTTTAGGAACAGGCTCTATACACTTTATACATTTTAGGAGCTGGTTCTTAAGAACGGATGAGAACAGGCTGATTCAATCACTGACCAATGGAGCTGTGGGGGTTGTCACTATCAGCCAGTCATCACTATAGCAAGAGTGGCTATGTGTGATGCCTTCCTACTTCTTTATTTATTCATCCATCTGATTACAAATCAATGATCCCTGGTTGGCTAGTGGGAGTCATGACCTGCCCCTACCTCCCATTGTAAGAAATATATAGAGGACAAATGAGACAAATGGGGATTTAGGGGCAGTAGATATCATTAAAACTATACCACAGTATCAGATGTTCACAAACATGCATTTGATGTTTGTTACTTTAAACTGAAATGTAGCTGCTCTCTACAGGCCGGGATAATGTGTGGCCTATAGGGTTGTCAAGTGTCTAGTACTTAGCCAGACAGTCCAGTATTTTAGCAGGCTGTCCAGTAAAATTGTTATACATTAAACTGGACAATAAATTCCATTTTTTTAAAGTCCCTGTATGTTAGCTAAATATAAAAGTTTTCCAACGCTCAAAATTAATTACAAGGAAGTGGGAGCAGTCAAAGGGGACATATCGTTTCTATTTAACCCCTTAATGACCGAGGACGTGCAGGGTACGTCCTCAAAAAAAAGGCAGTTAATGCCTGAGGACGTACCCTGCACGTCCTCTGTGTGGAAAGCAGCTGGAAGCGATCCTGATCGCTTCCAGCTGCTTTCCGGTTATTGCAGTGATGCCTCGATATGGAGGCATCCTGCAATAACCTTACATGGCCTTCCGGTGCAGAGAGAGCCACTCTGTGGCCCTCTCTGCACCGGACATCGATGGCCGGTATCGTTGGTGGGTGGGAGCCGGCTTGGGAGGCGGGTGGGCGGCCATCGGTGTGTGCTGTTTAGTCAAGGGGGGCGGGATCGGGGGCGGGAACGTTAGGGGGCGCGCGCGTGCACGGAGGGTGGCGGGCGGGCGCGTGCACGGGCGGGAGCGGGTGGGAACCGCTACACTACGGCAAATATCTTTAATAAGAAATGCCCAAATCTTTAATAAGAAATGCCCAAATCTCACAAAAAGAGATCGTGGAGGGGTGGGGGGTTGGTTTGGTGTGGGGGGAAGCTACACTACAGAAAAAATTAGTAAAAATTAAAAAAAAGCATGTTTTCTTCTAAACTGGGTACTGGCAGACAGCTGCCAGTACCCAAGATGGCGCAGATTAAGTTAGAGTGGGAGGGTTATAGAGCTGTTTGGGGGGGATCAGTGAGGTTAGGGGCTAAGGGGGGATAGTACACAGCAGCATATGTAAATATGCTTTTTTAAAAACACACAAAAAAACCAAATATAGCTTTTATTTTAGTACTGGCAGACTTTCTGCCAGTACTTAAGATGGCGGGGACAATTGTGGGGTGGGGGAGGGAAGAGAGCTGTTTGGGAGGGATCAGGGGGTCTGATGTTTCAGGTGGGAGGCTGAGCTCTACTCTAAATGTGATATTAACCCTGCAAGCTCCCTACAAGCTACCTAATTAACCCCTTCACTGCTAGCTATAATACACGTGTGATGCGCAGCGGCATTTAGCGGCCTTCTAAATACCAAAAAGCAATGCCAAAGCCATATATGTCTGCTATTTCTGAACAAAGGGGATCCCAGAGAAGCATTTACAACCATTTGTGCCATAACTGCACAAGCTGTTTGTAAATGATTTCAGTGAGAAACCTAAAATTGTGAAAAATGTTACGTTTTTTTTAATTTGATCGCATTTGGCGGTGAAATGGTGGCATGAAATATACCAAAATGGGCCTAGATCAATACTTGGGGTTGTCTACTACACTACACTAAAGCTAAAATTACCCCAAAAAGCTCCCTACATGCTCCCTAATTAACCCCTTCACTGCTGGGCATAATACACGTGTGGTGCGCAGTGGCATTTAGTGGCATTCTAATTACCAAAAAGCAACACCAAAGCCATATAAGTCTGCTATTTCTGAACAAAGGGGATCCCAGAGAACAATTTACAACCATTTGTGCCATAATTGCACAAGCTGTTTGTAAATAATTTCAGTGAGAAACCTAAAGTTTGTGAAAAAATTTGTGAAAAAGTGAACAATTTTTTTTATTTGATCGCATTTGGCGGTGAAATGGTGGCATTAAATATACAAAAATGGGAGTAGATCAATACTTTGGGATGTCTACTAAAAAAAAATATATATATGTCAATAGATATTCAGAGATTCTTGAAAGATATTAGTGTTCTAATGTAACTAGCACTAATTTTGAAAAAAAATGGTTTGGAAATAGCAAAGTGCTATTTGTATTTATTGCCCTATAACTTGCAAAAAAAGTAAAGAACATGTAAACATTGGGTATTTCTAAACTCAGGACAAAATTTAGAAACTATTTAGCATGGGTGTTTTTTGGTGGTTGTAGATGTGTAACAGATTTTGGGGGTCAAAGTTAGAAAAAGTGTATTTTTTTTCAATTTTTTTTATAGTAAATTATAAGATATGATGAAAATAATGGTATCTTTAGAAAGTCCATTTAATGGCGAGAAAAACGGTATATAATATGTGTGGGTACGGTAAATGAGTAAGAGGAAAATTACAGCTAAACACAAACACCGCAAAAATGTAAAAATAGCCTTGGTCCCAAACGGACAGAAAATGGAAAAGTGCTGTGGTCATTAAGGGGTTAAATATGTTACTGGCAGCCAAGAGGTAAAATAACTGCTCAGAAATTCCCTCAAAAATATAAAAACACCCCAATGTTTCCACAATTGAATATGGTCTATGCCTCTAGTTCTGGCTACAGGTTTTTTAGACATATCACTGCTTGCTTTTTTGAAGAGAAGCTTGAAAACTCACTTCCATTTGTACAGAATTCACCCACTTTGGGGCACTTTTACTGCAATACTTTTTTTAATTGAAGCCATAGGGGGATATTTATCAAGCCGTCAACTGCAAATATGCCGGAGTTCCTCAGCGTAATTGTTACAAGCTTGATCCGACCTAGTTATCAAAGCCTACAGACTGGAAAAAGTTGACATTTGTGGCATAACATACGATCCGCCTGTCTCAATTCGACGTAGATCGATGCTTTCGTCATTACAGATGTTCCAAATACACATTCGGCTCTATTTGACCCCTTTTCCCATTTATCAAATTTCTAACAGGTAAGTTTGTGGCTATTCCGGCCCAGCGTACCTGGTTTTCAATCTGCCACCCTGGAGGCCGCGGATGCCATAGAAATCAATGGGAGTCTGAAAGCACCAAAAGCTTATGTTCGATGCTGCCAGATATCCCATTAATTTCTATGGTTGAAAACATGTAACTTTTACACCTAACACCCTAACATAAGCCCCGAGTCTAAACACCCCTAATCTGCCGTCCTCGACATCGCCGCCACCTACATAATGTTATTAACCCCTATTCTGCCACTCCTGGACCCCGCCGCAACCTAAATAAAGTTATTAACCCCTATCCCGTCACTCCCGGACCCCGCCACCACTAAATAAATTTATTAACCCCTAAACCTCTGGCCTCCCACATCGTTATAAACTAAATTAAGCTAGTAACCCCTAAACCTAACAAGCTGCTAACTTTAAATTAAAGTTACAACATCCCTATCTTAAAATAAATTTAAACTTACCTGTAGAATTAAAATAAACTATTTTTAAACTATTAATTAACCTACCCTAACTATTATACTACAATGAAATTAAACTACCAATTAATTAAAAAAGAAATAAAAAACATTTACTAAGTAAGTTTTACCTCCTCTGCAAATGAAAGTGATCTGCCGTCTGACTCAGTGCATAGTGGTTTAGTGCACACTCAGAAATCCTCTCAAATGCTAATGCTTTACTCCTTGTAATAACATTTCCCACGCTCAATATCACTCTGCTGTAGTACCCTCTGGTAGCTGCCAAAATGTAAAAAAATAATAATAAAAAATATATATATATTTTTTAAAAATAATAGTTGTTCTTGCCTCATAGGGCCCCCTGGCCCATTGGGCCCCTGACAGGAGTTACCCCTGTCACCTCCTGATGGCGGCCCTGATTGTGAAAGTTGTAACATTATGTAAACAATATACACAGTTGTGCAAGTTATAACATAAGGGATTAAAGGCTTACCGCTCATTACCAGCAGAGAGGGAATAACTAACGGCTAGATTACAAGTTGGTATTACGAGTCTTGAAGGTTTAGGGTCACCGCACACTTTTTTGGCCTTACGCAAAACGACTTACGTAAACTTTGTAAAGTCTTTTTACTATGGGACTTCCATAGCGCCGGTATTACAAGTCTGTCCTGGGAGGCCAAAAAGTGAGCGGTACACCCTACCCCGTCAAGAGTCCTACCGCATTTAAAAGTCAGTAGTTAAGAGTTTTATGGTACAACGCCGTAACATAAAACTCATAACTAAAGTGCTAAAATGTACATTAACACCCATAAACTACCTATTAACCCCTAAACCAAGGCCCTCCCACATCGCAAACACTAAAATAACATTTTTAACCCCTAATCTTCAGCTCCGGACACCGCCGCCACCTACATTATAATTATGAACGCCTAATCTGCTGCCCCCAACCTCGCCGTCACTATAATAAACATATTAACCCCTAAACCACCGTACTCCCGCATCGCAAACACTAATTAAATATTATTAATCCCTTATATGCCGTCCCTAACATCGCCGCCACCTATCTACATTTATTAACCCCTAATCTGCCGCCCCCAACGTCGCCGCTACTATATTAAAGTTATTAACCCCTAAATCTCTAACCCTAACACCCCCTAACTTAAATATAATTTAAATAAATCTAAAAAAATTACTATCATTAACTAAATAATTCCTATATAAAACTAAATACTTACCTATAAAATAAACCCTAAGCTAGCTACAATATAACTAATAGTTACATTGTAGCTATCTTAAGGTTTATTTTTATTTTACAGGCAAGTTTGTATTTATTTTAACTAGGTAGAATAGTTATTAAATAGTTATTAACTATTTACTAACTACATAGCTAAAATAAAGACAAATTTACCTGTAAAATAAAACCTAACCTAAGTTACACTAACACCTAACACTACAATATAATTAAATAAATTAACTAAATTAAATACAATTATCTAAATTAAATTAAATTAGCTAAAGTACAAAAACAAACAAACACTAAATTACAGAAAATAATAAACAAATTACAGATATTTAAACTAATTACACCTAATCTAATAGCCCTATTAAAATAAAAAGCCCCCCCAAAATAAAAAAAAACCATAGCCTAAACTAAACTACCAAAAGCCCTTAAAAGGACCTTTTGCGGGGCATTGCCCCAAAGTAATCAGCTCTTTTACCTGTAAAAAAAATACAAACAACCCCCTCAACAGTAAACCCACCACCCACACAACCAACCCCCAAATAAAATACTATCTAAAAAAACCTAAGCTCCCTATTGCCCTGAAAATGGCATTTGGAGAACCTAAAAATAAAACCCACCCAATACACCCTTAAAAAAACCTAACACTAACCCCCTGAAGATCGACTTACCGGGAAACATCTTCATCCAAGCCGGGCTGAAGTCCTCAACGAAGCCGGGGGAAGTCTTCATCCAAGCTGGGCGAAGTGGTTCTCCAGACGGGCAGAAGTCTTCATCCAGACGGCATCTTCTATCTTCATCCACTTCATCCACGGCATCTTCTATCTTCATGTCACTTACCTTTAAGTGACATCATCCAAGATGGCGTCCCTTAGATTCTGATTGGCTGTAGAATTCTATCAGCCAATCGTAATTAAGGTAGAAAAAATCCTATTGGCCGATGCAATCAGCCAATAGGATTGAAGTTCAATCCTATTGGCTAATCCAATAAGCCAATAGGATTGAGCTCGCATTCTATTGGCTGATTGGATCAGCCAATAGGATTGAACTTCAATCCTATTGGTTGATTGCATCAGCCAATAGGATTTTTTCTACCTTAATTCCGATTGGCAGAAGTCTTCATCCAGACGGCATCTTCTATCTTCATCCATTCAGTGCGGAGCGGGTCCATCTTCAAAACATCCGACGTAGAGCATCCTCTTCATCCGACGACTAAAGCTGAATGAATTTACCTTTAAGTGACATCATCCAAGATGGCGTCCCTTAGATTCTGATTGGTTGTAGAATTCTATCAGCCAATCGTAATTAAGGTAGAAAAATCCTATTGGCCGATGCAATCAGCCAATAGGATTGAAGTTCAATCCTATTGGATAATCCAATCAGCCTTTCATCCAGACGGCATCTTCTATCTTCATCCATCCAGTGCGGAGCGGGTCCATCTTCAAAACATCCGATGTAGAGCATCCTCTTCATCCGACGACTAAAGCTGAATGAATTTACCTTTAAGTGACATCATCCAAGATGGCGTCCCTTAGATTCTGATTGGCTGTAGAATTCTATCAGCCAATCGTAATTAAGGTAGAAAAAATCCTATTGGCCGATGCAATCAGCCAATAGGATTGAAGTTCAATCCTATTGGCTAATCCAATCAGCCAATAGGATTGAGCTCGCATTCTATTGGCTGATTGGATCAGCCAATAGGATTGAACTTCAATCCTATTGGCTGATTGCATCAGCCAATAGGATTTTTTCTACCTTAATTCCGATTGGCTGATAGAATTCTATCAGCCAATCAGAATCTAAGGGACGCCATCTTGGATGACGTCACTTATAGGTACCTTCATTCAGCTTTAGTCATTGGATAAAGAGGATGCTCCGCGTTGGATGTCTTGAAGATGGACCCGCTCCGCGCCGGATGGATGAAGATAGAAGATGCTGTCTGGATGAAGACTTCTGCCCGTATGGAGGACCATTTCTCCCGGCTTGGATGAAGACTTCTCCTGGCTTTGTTGAGGACTTCGGCCCGGCTTGGATGAAGACGTCTCCTGGTAAGTCGATCTTCAGGGGGTTAGTGTTAGGTTTTTTTAAGGGTGTATTGGGTGGGTTTTATTTTTAGGTTAGGGTTTGGACGGCAAAAGAGCTAACTGCCCTTTTAAGGGCAATGCCCATAAAAATGCCCTTTTCAGGGCAATGGGGAGCTTAGGTTATTTTAGATAGGTTTTTTATTTGGGGGGGTTGGTTGTGTGGGTGGTGGGTTTTACTGTTGGAGGGGTTGTTTGTATTTTTTTTTACAGGTTAAAGAGCTGATTACTTTGGGGCAATGCCCCGCAAAAGACCCTTTTAAGGGCTATTGCTTGGTAGTTTAGTTTAGGCTAGGTTTTTTTTTCTATTTTTTTTTTTTTTTTTTTAATAGGGCTATTAGATTAGGTGTAATTAGTTTAAATATCTGTAATTTGTTTATTATTTTCTGTAATTTAGTGTTTTTTTGTACTTTAGCTAATTTAATTTAATTTAGGTAATTATATTTAATTTAGTTAATTATATTGTAATGTTAGGTGTTAGTGTAACTTAGGTTAGGTTTTATTTTACAGGTACTTTTGTCTTTATTTTAGCTAGGTAGTTAGTAAATAGTTAATAACTATTTAATAACTATTCTAACTAGTTAAAATAAATACAAAGTTGCCTGTAAAATAAATATAAATCCTAAGATAGCTACAATGTAACTATTAGTTATATTGTAGCTATCTTAGGGTTTATTTTATAGGTAAGTATTTCGTTTTAAATAGGAATAATGTAGTTAATGATAGTAATTTTATTTAGATTTATTTAAATTATATTTAAGTTAGGGGGTGTTAGGGTTAGACTTAGATTTAGGGGTTAAAAACTTTAATACAGTGGCGGCAACGTTGGGGGCATCAGATTAGGGGTTAATAAGTGTAGGTAGGTTGCGGCGACATTGGGGAAGGTAGATTAGGGGTTAATAAATATAATGTAGGTGACGGCGATGTTGGGGGCAGCAGATTAGGGGTTCATAACTATAATGTAGGTGGCGGCGGCAGTGTCTGGAAAGGCAGATTAGGGGTTAATAAGTATAATGCAGGTGTCGGCGATGTCGGGGACGGCAGATTATGGGTTAATAAGTGTAAGATTAGGGGTGTTTAGACTCGGGGTTCATGTTAGGGTGTTAGGTGTAGACATACATTTTATTTCCCCATAGGAATCAATGGGGCTGCGTTAGTGAGTTTTACGCTGCTTTATTGCAGGTGTTAGACTTTTTTTCAGCCGACTCTTCCCGTTGATTCCTATGGGGAAATAGTGCACAAGCACGTATGACCAGCTCACCGCTAACTTAAGCAGCGCTGGTATTGAAGTGAGATTTGGAGCTAAATTTTGCTCAACGCTCACTTCTTGTCTTTTAACGACGGGTTTCTGAAAACTCATAATACCAGCGCTGCATGTAAGTGAGCGGTGAGACAAAACTGCTTGTTAGCACTGCATAGCCTCTAATGCAAAACTCCTAATCTAGCCATAACATATTTAAATAACCATAACTTATAATAACTTATAACTGTATTTAACTAGTAAATAAAGACACACTTATATATGGGTACATTGTTCAACCGTCACAGATTAAATATTTTTATTAAACAATAAATATATAAACCTAGAAGCCAACAAGGCTAGGATGGCAGCAAGCAAGAGCTAACTAACCCAGCGCTTCTGGAGGTCCGCGGCCCAAATGGAAACTGCAGCAGAGGGGTGGGTCCCCTCTGCCCAGGGAGATGCTACTGAGGGTTTGCGAGATCATGTGACCCACCCACAAGAGGCTATCCACCCCTCCCAACTTTTAGATTGGTCACCACTCCTGTTCACCCTCTCCCACGCAACAGGGCCGCTACCTCCCGCAGTCAGGGTGCAAAGGTTCTCCCCCTAGGAGGGTTGCTGATACCTGGCCGCTCGAACCAAGTAAACAGAATTTGAAAGAAGCATAGATTGTCGCTATGGTTTTACTGAGTTTAGATTGACTAATCATACCTATGCCATTAGCCTCTATCAGATGTAATTTGCAAGCCACCATAACAAGGGAGGGAGGGAGGGAGGGGAAACGTCTCTGCTTCAGGCTATCAGGAGGAAGAGGAGCAGAGAACAAAAAGCTGCACTTCTTAAAGGTAAGGAAGGGGCTCCTCCCCAAACTTGCAACAATGTTGCACTAGCTTCTCTACCCAGCCCTCTACTATCTCACTCCCTACAGCCTTAACCCTTAGGTTGCTACAGTCCCATGCTGGTCCTTACACTGCCTTAAGGGATTAAAGGCTTATCACTCATTACCAGCAGAAAGAGAATAACTAACATATTTAAATAAGTTATAACTGTATTTAACTAGTAAATAAAGACACAACACTTATATATGGGTACATTTTTCAACCGTCACAGGTTAATTTTTTTTATTAAACGATAAATATATAAACCTATAAGTCGACAAGGCTAGGATGGTGGCAAGCAACAGCTAACTAACCCAGTGCTACTTGAGGTCTGCGGCTCAAACGGAAACTGCAGCAGAGGGGTGGGTCCCCTCTGCCCAGGGAGATGCTACTGAGGGTTTGCGAGATCATGTGACCCACCCACAAGGGGGAAGGAGGGGCACCTCATGTGCACCTGAGGCTATCCACCCCTCCTGACTTTTAGATTGGTCATCACTCCCCCCGTTCACGTTCACCCTCTCCCACGCAACAGGGCCGCTACCTTCCACCACGAGATAGCATCTCAGATGGTATACTTGCCACCACCACTAATGACTACGACCTGACTTACAGGAAGGGTAGAAGAGACCTTTGAATATTATGGATAAATATATCTAGGGCTATGTTCTCTAAATTCACCTTATCTCTCCTATAGTATTCTGTCTTGTTGGCTGTTAAAGGGACAGTATACTGTAAAATAGTTTTGCCCTTAATGTGTTTACAATTGCTTTTTTTACCAACTGCAGAGTAAAAAATGTATGAAAATTAGCTTTTTAAGGCTTATTTGTGTATATTAAAGCTCTGATTTTGTGTTTTGAAGCCACAACCTAATAAAATGGGTTGAGCTTGTAGGTAT
Organism: Bombina bombina; assembly: GCF_027579735.1. Classification (NCBI taxonomy): domain Eukaryota; kingdom Metazoa; phylum Chordata; class Amphibia; order Anura; family Bombinatoridae; genus Bombina; species Bombina bombina. Next base: position 190,620,143 of record NC_069505.1, on the reverse strand, counting down.
AATCAGATCTCATTACTGTATCACATTGTGTACATATACCGGCTTCTTTATCTTATATCTGTCCTTAAAACAATCACCAGTACTTTGAGAGAACAATGGAAAATCAACATTGTATTACCTTATCTCTGCTTTATCCCACTGCGAGTGTAATTTCTTCTGCTGGCTGTGTTTACAAAGCTTATCTATAGCTGGTACGCGCGGCCACAAACTTTCAGAATAGGTGGGGATACCACATGCTAAATTAACAATTTCAAATGCCAATATAAGGGTAAAGGAGCTACTTGTAAACAATTTAATACACTCCAGCAGGTAAAGTGGATCATTGGGAACAAATTAAAGGGGAGAAAATTTTTGAGTAAACTGTCCCTTTAAGGCCTAGTGTCTTACCACTAAACCTCCCTGCTTTGTGACGGTCCTGCCAATGGTTGAGTTACTCTTCTTCCTAACCCTGTACGCTGCACTATGGGAAGACATGTGCCTCCATTCCAGCCTTGGAATAACATTCAACCAACCCAGAATAACGTTGGGAATACGGGTCCTTATCCAACTAATGTCTGCCTGCATGATCTTAATAAGCTGCAGAACTGGAAGAGCACCTAAATCGTTACCCCCTAAATGCAGGATGATAATATAAGGTTTCCCCGAACGTATAAGGGCCTCTGACAAAAGGGAGTGGAGTCTAGGCAAGCACTTCCCCCTCTTAACCAACCACCAAACTGAAGCTTTGGCAGGGGAAAACCTAAGGCTCTGGCCACCAGGAAGGGACTGGCAATGGATTGAAGCCCAGTGCACGTAGGAGTGCCCCACGATCCAAATCCTTCTAGCGCCTTGGGATGCTCCTGAAAAAACAAAGAACGTTAGTAACTAGAACTTGGAGAAAGGAACATTTAAATGATTGGCCGAACATAAGACCTGTATTTATTGGAGCGCCACCTGCCTAAGCGCTTAATGGAGTCTACTGAATCCCCCGATATAGCTGCATTAGTCGCTGCACCTATCCGAAAGGAGTGTGGGGCTATTTTTGAAGCATCAAAACCTGCCAAGGTAGCAGCATGAGACAATACTCTACAAAACTGGAAAAGAGGTAATGAGGAGCCATTCTCATGTATGAGTAAGGGGCCTTCAACTGTGGGGTGAATAGCTAAATATTGGTTTACTAATACCACCAGGCAGCAACTGCCAGGCATCTTGGGGATGGTTACTCATACCCCCTTGCCTTGCTGGTCCATTTTGGAATGGGGAGGAAAATTAAATTGAATCAGGGAAGGCCTTAATGTGGTGAAGCTGAACGCCCTTGCTGCCACATTGCTTGGATGGAGAAACCAGTTTGCCTATGCGGAGAGCCGCAGAGTACGCCAGGACAAAAGTAGAGTGGATTAGGAGGAGCTCATAGGGAGAGGAACACACTGCTTCCAAAGCCGAGACCAACTTCTCCAAGCAGTCATGTGTAATGGGCTTGCGGATATCCTTCTGCTGTGACTGTGAACGACCCCAGTCTTTAACTACTTGGTGAACAAAAAAGGAATTAGTGGGGTCAGGTAGTGAAAGTGTGTGGTAGATGCAAGAGCAGCTAGGCGAGACTGGATGGCACCTTGACCTGCAACTTCAGACCACAAACTCATGAGCCAATTACACAAGCTGACCTGCGAAGCTTCAGCCACCCCCACCTTCTGTTCATGGCAAAATAAGTCCCATTCCTTCCACAACCTGATGTAAGAGCACCAAGTAGATGGGGCTAGTGATGCCCAAACTAATAGGAGCAGGGATATTCAGGGTTCAGAAGTTGCCAAAGGAAACAAGGACAAGGTAAGCCTAGTCTTGCAGCGTGAGGGGCAAGGCGCCTAAAAGTCACCCAATCAAACCGGGAAAGAGCATCAGCAATTACATTATTCCCGCCAGGAACATGCTGCGTCTGAAACTGAATGTTAAGTTCCAGACAACATAACACCAAGTGGCGTAACAAACAAACCACTGTCAGGGTTTTTTCCCTGTTTGTTTGCCATGTGCTGCTGGCAGCCATTTTACTTACCTCTCTTGCTGACTATGGTGCATTGTGGGGGATGCTGCTCATTTCCTGAACTTCCTTTTATGGCCAGACTGGTGTGCATCATCCATGTGAGACAGGATGCAGTCTCAAAATTGTTATGTCATCACTTATTATTTAAAGGGCCTCTGTTCAGTATGCTTTGCCTTTGCGTTGTCTCAGACCTGTTTGTGAGAGTTCCTGTGTATTACCTGGCTGACGTCCTTCCTGGTTCATGATCCCTGGCTTGTTCCTGACTCTGCTGTTTTCCTTGTTCCTGATTCTGGCTCGTCTGACTATTCGCTTTGGCTCCTGACTCTGCTCGTCTGACTACCAGCTCTGGTTTTGACTCCTGACTTGTTATTTGACTTGTGGACTTTTTATTATTTTTTGCTATTAATAAAGGTGTGTTTATTTTTGCACTTCTCATCTCAGTCTGATTCCTGGCACCCTGACAACCTCTACGGCTGATGTGGCCGACAGTCTATTCTAATCGAATGCACGACACTCAGGTTATCTGTCCAGAATACAACAGTTCTGTTCGAAAACTGCTTACCCCAGATCTCGATGGCCAGGACTATCGGAAATATTTCTTGGAGTGTGAGATTGCAAGTTAACCCTCGAGTTCTCCAATCATCAGGCCGAGGGCCTGCACTACACCCCCCTTGAAAATATGCACTGTAGCCCCAGGACCCTGCCGCATCCGTGAATAGGTGTAAAAATCTGACTAGAGATTGGATTGGAGTGCCATAAGCGAATGCCATTGAATTGCTGCAAGAAAGACTCCCAAACCTTTAGGTCAGCTATCACCCCCCCCCCCCCCCAAAAAAAAATGTAGATTTTGGCTGATGGGTTAACTTTGCCACATAGTTTACTCTCTAACCTGCGGTTTAAGACCCTCCCCATGGGAATGACCCTGCAGGCACAGTTTAAAAGGCCAAGGAGGGACTGTAATTGTTTTAGGGTAGTGCACTTAGAGGAAACAGCCGCTTGAACCGTCACCAGCATACCCTGTACCTTGTCTAAGGGAAGTCTGCAAAGCATTTTCTTGGTGTCAATTTCTATTCCTAAAAACGTTAAACAAGTAATGGGACCTTGAGATTTCTCCTCAGCAAGAGGAACACCAAAAAGGGACATGAGTTCTCGCTTTTCATTCATTGCATCTAAGCAATCGTTTGCACCTTTCTGACCTACATTCAAGAAGTCATCCAGGTAGTGAGCTATGCAATCCCTGCCTACCTTACAGGCCACTGTCTAGTGCAGAAGCGTACTGAACATCTCGAATAAAGCACAAGAAATGGCACAACCCATAGGCAGGCAGCGATCAACATAGAAACCACCATCAAACTTACATCCCATAAGTGGAAAGGCAAAAGCATGTAGGGGCAATAATCTAAAAGTGGACTCTATATCTAATTTCGCTAACAAAGCACCCCTCCCGACTCCCTTAACTAGATTGATAGCGCACTGAGCTAAGCTCAGGATCAATGGCATCATTCACTAAGCTTCCTTTGGGGTAGGAAAGGGGCTGTGTCAGCCCCTATTTCCCTGCCTTAATTTTTGGGACTACTCTTAATGGTGAGACAACCATCTCTCGGAATGGCGGGAAAGGGAAGGGGCCAATCACGCGACCAAGGTTTAATTCTTTGTCAAGCTTTTACTTTACTATAAGAGGGTACTGGTATACCAAACGTAGGTTCTGGTGCTTAACTGAACCTCTGATAACCAAATTGACAGGGATCATAAAACCATTATTAAACCCATCCCTTAATAAATGAGCAGCTTCGAGATCGGGGTAGTCTCATAACAAGATTTCAAGAGAGGTAGCCTTTCTGGACAGTAGAGCCTCTGGGTTGGGGCCTATTATTGGTGCTATCTCTTTTCCTGCAATCGCATCCTGGGTGCAATTCACCACAGAATTTGCAATTATGCCTGAAACCACAGGAACCTCCCTTGTCACACTTGTTTTCCTGGAATGCCCAGCATGCTCCACCCCTACATTTTCCCTTCTGGGTCCGAAAGGGCTGAATGGATGCAGAGATGGATGGGGAGGGAGAACACTGAGGGCCCAGGCGTTGCCACAGATGAGTGTCTGTGTAATCTAATATAAGCACTGGATTACCAGCCATCTTATGCCTGAACTCTGAGTCATACTCCCTCCAGGCCCCCTCGCTGTATTTTCTCTGTATCCAGTGAATGTAATCGGTATACCTTAATATTGCATGGTTTTGGGTTGGATACCTTTCTAAATAGCAAGAAGTAAACACCCTAAAACAGATGAGCCATTCCTCAAATGTTTCTGGACGTTTAAATCTTTTTGGGCTAGTACCGTCCGAGCTCTTCTCCTTTAGCCTGTAAGCCTCTGGGGATAACTCAAAAATATTCATGTACTTCCCTTGCTGGATTCTTTTAATAAGCTTAGGCTTCAAATGAGCGTGAAATGAGGGGATGTCTAAAGGGATAGTAACCCCATGTACCGCTACCTTGCGTTCAGGGATAGGGCTAAAAGGAATATGCTGTACAGGATTATCAGCAGGGACTAAATGCATGGCTACTGGGGGTACAATGGACTGCGTGACTACTGGGGGTGCTAAGGATGGAACTGGAGCAGGTTGCCTAAAAGCTCCAGACTGAAGCTCGCGCCACATTTTCTTCACCAGACTAAACATTATTTTCTGACCCCTACCCTTTAATCCTAAAGAGGTGTCGCTACCAGAGTCAGATTCAGATAAAGAAGAATCAGCGGAGTCAGTTCTATCGTGTGTAAAGACATGTGGGTTTGGCCTATTGTGCATAAAGACATGTGACTCACCAGTAGCAGAAGATGAGGATTCCCGCCCTGCTTGCTCCGAATCCATCCGAACTGGAGAAGCATCTTAGACCTGGGAAGTCTAAGCCACTGGCGGGGATGTCTGTGCATAAGTGCCTGGCATGTCATACGCATCAGGAGCTGTAGCCATAGTTGTTGATGGTGTCTGTGGCTGTATCACACCCTGTAAAAGAGAAAAGCATTGCAAACTTGGGGAATGGCAGGAGCTGCGCTTGTAAACATAGCGTGCTTTGCATTAATATTCCCTATACCAGTCTCATTTTGCAAAACAGGGGTGTGTGACGAATCCCCTATATTGATCCTTTTAACAGACCTATAAACATGCAGTTACCCAGCAGTAGAGAACGAAAGAATTACGGCAGCAACAAAATAGCCGGGGTTGTACTATCACATCACACTCCTATGATTAAGTGCCGAGCACAGGCACGAAACATGTAAGGAGGGTTTTTCACCTGCTACCCTTGTACTTTTTGCCAATTTGGCTTTTTAGACATATGTTCAAATAAAGTATTTTATTTTTAAATTTACTTTTTCTCTGCTTGTTGCTGCCGTAATTCTTTCGTTCTTTGCATTACAAGCAGCGGAACCGGCTGCAAATAGCGGCGTGCACCCCCAGTGCTCCACTACTATCTTTCCCACTTACTTCCGGTTGAGCTAGAAGCCGGTTCAGGGCCTGAAGCGGTACGCCGTTCGTGACAGTACCCAGCAGTAGACATGCACACCCTTTGAGCAGTACAGGGACTACATTAATTCTAATGTCAGGGGCAACAATAACATGAGATGCAGTATTCATAGTTTTTCCAGCAGGAAGCCAATCTGACAAGTGACAACACATTCACACCAGCAGAATCCCTAGGTCGAACATTCAGCATTTCATTCCCACCAGCATTATTAATTGCTACATTCATCCTAGTACCAGATCTCTGCATTGTGGCAGTATTATCCCCTGAGTCCCTAGTCTGCACAGTTTGAATTGTGTTTGTATCGGCATTATGATCTGCCACATTTATGCTGGCTGCATAATTATGAGGCTTTGACTGACTTTTTAAATTACTTCTATTCCCAGATGCTTGTGATACTTTTGCTACCATCGCTGCACCCCTAGTATTAGCGCCACACCTTGTTCCCAAGAGACAGTTTTAGAGCCCCTTTGCCCCCTTCTATTTACTCCTCCCCTCTTGCTGGCCTGGCCCTGAAAGATGCATAATACTGCTGAATAGTGCGCCTTAACTGCAAAGGTCCTGCCAGGTCCAAAGTCCTCTCTTGATGCTCACCTTCCTGGAGCTGAGAAGTGATGGACCGTCCGGCTTGAAGACCACACTGAAAATGACTTCCGGTTACGTCACCAGAAGGGCGGGATGCATGACGTCAACTTCCGGTGAAGCACATGGACCAACCGGATAGGAGGAAGACGTTGCCAAAGAAGACATCACAGCAGCAATGGAAGATAGAAAGGCTGAGACAGTGGAGCCGCCACCGGAAGGACAGAGGCAAACAAGGACACCAACGAAGAGGCAGGTAAGAGGTTAGAAGTGGGTAAAGGGAGTGGAGGCCGAGGATTGCCCAGATCAGTAGGCCCTGAACCACCACCGACATTGCTAAGTACAGGATAGTTAGACAGCACGCTAGGCCCTGAGCCACCAATGATAGCATTATCAGAAATATTAGCAGCGATAGCACCAGGTCCTAAAGCTGGCCCAAGCGCAACATCAACGCTAGGCCCTATGACCGCACCAACTACAGTAGGCCTCAAAACTTCTGATGTTGGGAGACCTAATGGGGGCTCTCTATCAGGCCCCAAATGGTGTTTGGGGGATTCCGGGACAGTAGTTAACAAAGGCTGTATCAGCCATACAAGGGGCTTGCACATTGACCTCGGCCTGCACAGTATGCCTAACAGTGGGCTGACTGGGTGGAACTACATCTTCATTGACATCATTACACTCCACAGTACTTATTTGCTTTTTCCTTGTAGGTTATGCAAACTGCAGCTCCTGGAAATGAACTGGAGGCAGGATGGATCGCCTGGAACGATGCATGGTGACTTGAAGGATGAGGCCTTGGACTCTGAAGAAAGAAGAAACGTCTCTGCTTCAGACTACCAGGAGGAAGAGGGTCAGGAAACTGGAAGCTGCACTTCTTTAATGTAACGAAGGGGCTCCTCCCCAAACTTGCAACAATGTTGCACTAGCTTCTCTACCCAGCCCTCTACTCCTATCTCACTCCCTGCAGCCTTAACCCTTAGGTTGCTACAGTCCCATGCTGGTCCTTACACTGCCTTTGTATAGACAATATACACAGTTGTGCAAGTTATAACATTATGTAAACAATATACACAGTTGTGCAAGTTATAACATTGTGTAGACGATATACACAGTTGTGTAAGTTAATAACATTGTGTAGACGATATACACAGTTGTGCAAGTTATAACATTGTGTAGACGATATACACAGTTGTTTAAGTTAATAACATTGTGTAGACGATATACACAGTTGTGCAAGTTATAACATTATGTAGACAATATACACAGTTGTGCAAGTTATAACATTATGTAGACAATATACACAGTTGTGCAAGTTATAACATTGTGTAGACGATAGACAGAGTTGTGTAAGGTATAACATTGTCTAGACAATATACACAGTTGGGCAAGTTATAACATTGTCTAGACATGAATTTACACAGTTCTGTAAGTTGTAAGTCAGTGTCATAACTATCCAAAATGTACAGCATTATTTTATGTTAACAGGAAGCTTTGGAATCTGGAATTTATTTTCCAGCTTCTTATTCTAAAAATAAATTCTCTAGTTTGTTGTTTTTGCATTATTGTCCCACACAAACTGTGTTCAACTCCCAAAAACTGGTTAAAAACACAGCTAGATCCCTGTTTAGTCATTTAAACACCTGAGCTACAAATGTCTACTGAAAACCTCCCAAAAACAGGTTTCACAGCTCTTCAAACTCTGGGGCCGAATTATCAAGCTCCAAATGGAAGCTTGATGCCCCTGTTTCCGCGTGAGCCTTCAGGCTCGCCGGAAACAGCAGTTATGAAGCAACGGTCTAAAGACCACTGCTCTATAACTGGTCCTCCTGCCCTGAGGCTGCGGACATCAATCGGGCTAATTGACACCACCTGCTAGCAGCAAATCTGCAGGGGTGCAGCATTGCACATGCAGTTCACAAGAACGATGTGCCGCAGACATGATACACTACATTGTATCATGTCCGCTCGCACTTTCATAAATCGGCCCCTCTATCTCATTATAGTTGTTTGGGTTTAACCCATTGTATACAAATAGTAATAATTGACATGATAAAAATGTATGTTTTGTGTTCCTAAATGATAGCCATGTCTAGCAGTATGTATTTAATAATAACAGGTGTGCTATGGGGATAACACTGTGTACAAATATTGGTTGCCTAAGTTGTATTAATACTATAAAAGTGCTGATAAATTATTAATGATACAAATTGATAAAATACTATTATATTACTTTAAAAGATATGAATGAATCTATTACATCAAAAGAAAGCTCTTTTTTACCTCCTTCCATGAGAGCATACTGAGTTAGGCTAATGAGTATGCACGTGACTTGGACATAATATGTATAACATTGTTACAAACATTGTTGCAAGCACTGCTGCCATATAGTGCTTAGTTTACTCCTGAACCTACCCCAGTTTGCTCTCATGGAAAGAGCTAAGTTTCAGCAAAGACTTACAGAAAGTGGTCAATTTATTAAAAAAAGGAAATACATTCTGTTTATATTATGAAGTTTCATTTTGAAACCCCCTGGGGCATAGGACAGGCAGTCGCAATAGTAATCATGATCACCTGCAAATTACAGATGGATTTGTGTTAAAAAAAGAGAAATGTCCTCTTTCAAATGAGGGTTTTACATCCTCTCTTAGCAAAGCAGAGGGAGTCAGGGGCTGTGTAATAATGCTCCTTCCTCTCTGCAATAAATGCACCTAGTGTCTTCTGGGCAGCTGATCATCATGCACAGTATTGCACAAAAGTTAGTACACCCCTCAGATTTTTGTAAATATTTTACTTTATCTTTTCATGTTAGAACACTGAAGAAATGACACTTTGCTACAATGTAAAATAGTGAGTGTACAGCTTGTATAACAGTTTAAATTTGCTGTCTAAACCGTTGGCAACAAAAGTGAATACACTCCTAAGTGGAAATGTCCAAATTGGGCCCAATTCGCCATTTTCCCTCCCCGGTGTCATGTGACTTGTAGGTGTTACAAGGTCTCAGGTGTGATAGGGGAGCAGGTGTGTTAAATTTGGTGTTATCGCTCTCACACTCTCTTATACTGGCCACTGAAAGTTCAACATGGCACCTCAATGCAAAGAACTCTCTGAGGATCTGAAAAAAAGAATTGTTGCTCTACATAAAGATGGCCTAGGCTATAAGACGAATGTCAAGACCCTGAAACTGAAATGCAGAGCGGTGGGCAAGACCATACAGCGGTTTCACAGGACAGGTTCCATTTAGAACAGGCCTTGCCATGGTTGACCAAAGAAGTTGAGTGCATGTGCTCAGCGTCATATCTAGAGGTTGTCTTTGGGAAATAGACATATGAGTGTTGCCAGCATTGCTGCAGAGGTTGAAGGGGTGGGGGGGTCAGCCTGTCAGTGCTCAGACCATATGCCACACACTGCATCAAATTGGTCTGCATGGCTGTCATCCCAGAAGGAAGCCTCTTCTAAAGATGATGCAAAAGACAGCCCGTAAATCGTTTGCTGAAGACAAGCAGACTAAGGACATGGATTACTGGAACCATGTCCTGTGGTCCAATGATACCAAGATAAAGTTATTTGGTTCAGATGGTGTCAAGCGTGTATGGCGGCAACCAGGTGAGGAGTACAAAGACAAGTGTGTCTTGCCTACAGTCAAGCATGTTGGTGGGAGTGTCATGAGCTGGGCCTGCATTAGTGCTGCAAGGCACTGGGGAGCTACAGTTCATTGAGGGAACCATGAATGCCAACATGTAATGTGACATATTGAAGCAGAGCATTATCCCCTCCCTTCGGAGACTGTGCCACAGGGCAGTATTCCAACATGATAACGACCCCAAACACACCTCAAAGATGACCACTGCCTTGTGAAGAAGCTGAGGGTAAAGGTGATGGACTGCCCAAGCATGTCTCCAGACCTAAACCCTATTGAGCATCTCTGGAGCATCCTCAAAAGTAAGGTACAGGAGAGCAAGGTTTTTAACATCCACCAGTTCCATGATGTCGTCATGGAGGAGTGGAAGAGGACTCCAGTGGCAACCTGTGAAGCTCTGGTAAACTCCATGCCCAAGAGGATTAAGGCAGTGCTGGAAAATAATGGTGGCCACACAAAGTATTGACATTTTGGGCCCAATTTGAACATTTCCACTTAGGGGTGTACTCACTTTTGTTGCCAACGGTTTAGACATTAATGGATGTGTGTTGAGTTATTTTGAGGGGACAGCATATTTACACTGTTATACAGGCTATACAGTCACTACTTTACATTGTAGCAAAGTGTCATTTCTTCAGTGTTGTCACATGAAAAGATATAATAAAATATTTACAAAAATGTGAGGGGTGTACTCACTTTTGTGGGATACTGTATCAATGTGATCACTTAAATGCTAGAAGGGCAAGTGGCCCTGAGGAGCTTCTTCACATATAAGGGGAACTGGTCTCTCTGTAGGGATAGAGAGGTGTGTGGTGTAGAGAACTGCGCCTAGATCTGTGTATATGTACAAGCTCCACTATAAAAGACCCCCTAACTGGATCTTGGGTTTAAAGTACAGAAGAAAATATAGGAGCGCCAAAATGGCTAAAGTACATATAACAGCATATAATCAAGAACAGAGCTGACTACGGAGGAGGTGATAAGAGGTAAATGTCTAACGATGGTAAATCTATTAGTGTATAATAACACTGACAGTTAGTCCCATATATAAGCAAATGAGTATAAAAAACTTATAATATCAAAATACTTAAAACAGTTTATTGGTATTTAGAAACTTCTCATAAAAAATTCCAATGAAAAGAGTAACTTAGAATTGGTCGCTTTTACGGTATATAATAAGGTTAGATAAAGAACTGTTCACATATAATACAATGCAGTTGGTCCCAAAGCGATTGGGATACATACAATACAATTGGTATACAATATATAAAATGCCAATGATATATACACTGAAAAAATACAGTATCAAGAGTTCAATAGGTACAATATATGGATAAATGACCAGTTAGATTGCCGGTTAGTTACCTATATAAACGTGTACACGTGCAATAAAAAAGTGATAAACCGTGAAAAAATGCAGTAAGAAATACACAAAATGCCCAATTTGCAAAAGGTTTAAAAATCTAAATTAAAAATCAAAATGAGATTATATAGCTTAAAAATCTAAAAGACATGTTGTGAAAAATAAGTGAAAAATGTATCCAAGTGAAAAATATTTATCCAGTGTCCAAATAAAGGTAAAAGACAGTCCAAAATTATATCTCCAATATAAATTGTGTATATGATACCCAAAGGAGATATACAGGTATATGTATATATATATATAGGAGAAACAAAAGGATTAACCAGCGCTCTATAGGATCTTATCTATATTTTGATGTTATTTTAATTTTAATATAGATATCTGGGTTATATTGTATGTATAGAGATCTGTTGGTGGAGATATCTAGTAACCTGTACCAGCTGGTATTGTGCAGCGTGAACCAATGATTATGTGTAACCCTAGCACAGTAGGTAAAATATGAACAAAGAGAGCAAATCTTGGGAGTTCAGCGCAACTGAATACAAATAAATGACAATTTAGAACAAAATATGTATATAAATATGTAGAATTAGGTACGGTAGAAGTTCAGATTCTGATAAATGTTCAAAATGTGAATATAGATATAAATAAAGGGATAATGGAAAATAGTTCAAGACAACAATCTTTGGTATACTCCAAGTAGATGCTAAAGTCAGTTATGACATATAGTAAATCTTATGAGGTAAGTGATGGTCATGTAAGGAGTGTTTACTGTCCCCTTTTTTTTATAAGGTGAGCAGGTAGGAGTGTCTTAGCGTTGTAGTCCTGGAAATGAGTTGTCCTAGAATCCTTCTCTGCGAACTTGTGTATGGTCTTTATCGTGTGGAAACTTCCAGAGTAATTGAAGCTTGAGTCTAGGTATCTCTCCGGAGTATGGTACTTCAGGCGTTATTCTTTGGTCCTCAGTTTCTCAGATAGATATAGGAAGAAGAAAAAAATACATAGCGTGATACTGTATAAAAAATCAATTTATTCACAGCAATTGTGGTAAGATATACACTCACATGAAAAATCCTCAATCCATAATGAGGTAAGATTATTGCACATAAAGTGGTATAAACACTTAGCCAGTGGATTACTTCGTTAGTAATGGTGAAGTACAGGGTAAACTGTAGAAAGTTGCTTGAGAACACTCACGTGAAAAAAAAAACCAATCCGTGATGAGGTGAGATTATTGCACATAAGTGATAAAAACACTTAACCAGTAAATCACTTAGACTTAGTCTCTAAAGAATTGGATAATCTATATGCCAACTTTAAAATCAAGAAGGATAACTTGTGCAAAAAGGAAAAAGAGGCACTCCAATCCATTATGAATATGGATAATATAGTGCTTAGGGAAGCTGATAAGGGGGGAGGCATGGTAGTCCAAAATAAATCGGACTACATTACTGAAGCCTATAGGCTTCTGAATGATCCCCTGACTTAGGAGATCCGTCTATCATTTTTCAAAAAGAATATGACTCTCTAATAGACACAGCCAATTTCAACAAATTCAACGTATTAAATACGAATGAGTTGAAATATCTTACTCATCCGTATCCAAGAAAAGCGATCTTCTACCACCTACCGAAGATCCATAAGATCAAATAAACCCTCCAGGGTGGCCCATCGTGTCCAGAATAGATTCTCTTACATCGAGATTATCAGAGTATGTCGACTTCTTTCTAAAGCCCCTAGTAACTCTATTACCATCATACATTAGAGATTCTACGGACCTTATAGTAAAATTCAGTGATCTACAATGGAAAGACACGTACAGATGGGTTACACTAGATGTGTCATCCTTATATACTTGCATCCCACACGATTTAGGGATACAACGATGGCACTAGTATTGAAAAAGAGAACTACCCTTACTGAATTTCACCAACTGTTCATCCTAGACAGTATTAGATTTGTCTTGGAGAAGAAATTCTTTCTATTTGACAAGAAATTCTTCTTACAAACTAGCGGAACTGCCATGGGGACCACTATGGCCCCCAGTTACGCTAACTTATATATGGGAGAATGGGAGGATTTGCACATTTATACCAACAATCCCTTTCAAAATAATATCGTATGGTGGGGCAGGTACATAGACGATATTATAGTCATATGGGATGGAAAAGAGAATACTTGCCAAGAATTTATCAAATCCCTAAACTCCAATACGCTAAATCTTCGATTTACCTCAAAAATTTCAGAAACTCAGATAGAGTTTGTTACGGTTGCCTCCAGGCTGGCTGGAGAGTTGGACCGTAGAAAAGGATGCTCCTAGCGCTCACCAAAGGAGCAGCAGCACCGTAGACACTATAACTACTGCGTAGCCACCATAAGTAATGCAGACTCTATGAACCACCGCTGCTGGGCTGGTATCTCGCCGTCTGCTCTGCGCCCTGGACCTACGACCAGGCTCCAGTAGGTGAACCTCTTCCTTCTGTAGCAATCCCTGTAGCTAAGGGAGTATGAAGAGCATAGCAATCCCTGTAGTGATATAGCTGTCCCCTACAAACATGAGTCAAAGCTGCAAGTTAGAGGGTCAAAATAGGTCTGAATGTGCTGGACACACAGCCTGCTTTTTATTGAGGTTACATGCAAAAAAGACACTCTAAGGGGGAGGCATAAAATCCCCAATCACACATTTAGATACATTTAGATAGAGAGGCAACGCCCTTTGACAGGCCACAACATTACTTCAGCAGATAACATTACACACAATAAAACAATGCAGTCCACCTTATCACTGTCTGATTAGACAATGGGAATGTTTTATCACTAAACTTAATTAGAGCTGATCCCAGCAAACTTGCATTTAGAAAGCTTCTTGAAGCTCAACAAAATTAACTCTTTAGTTCTGACCGAAGGGTCTGTCACATAGCACTTAATGGCACACAGTGAAAACGAATGCTCCTGCAACAGCGCTCCCCTTCTGTGGAACACTCTGCCTGTGTGGCACTTGGTTCAGCAAGCCCTATCCACTGAACCAAGTGGGAGAAAGCCAGGGACAAGTCATTTCACAGGTCTGGGGACATAGTCTTAAAGGGGCATTGTTCATCAAAGTCACAATATGTCCCCAGACGGTTCTTAAAGGGCCATACACACCCAATAAAAGTTAATATGTTCTCAGAGGCACAATCTTCCAGGGGCCATAGTCATGAGGAAGGAGGCTGGCAAATAGGCTTCTCCACGATCCATGGAAGCAGGGCAATTTTTCATTTAAAGGGCCAGTTACAAATAGCAGTTAGTAACATATCTCCCCTTTTGGAGGGAGACTAACCAGGCACCTGACCTTCTGTCGGTCAGTGCCTAAGTTAGTCTCGCAACCCACCCACAAATAAACATTAGCAGCAAAGTAGCCCCCCCACAATACGTAGTACTGACCTGTAGGTTCCAGGTTGTAGGATGAAAGTGTAGCATCTTCGGCCTTCCTGGCGCAGCTGGGCAAATAGCTGATGGTACTTGGGGGGCAGAGTCCAGCGGCACTCTGCCCTGGTGCCAGCGCTTCTGCTGGGGGCATTGGGGCATAGCCCTGCCCGGTGGCAAAGGGAATGTGGGGGTCAGTGGGGGTTAACATCTCCACTGTTAACCCTGGGCCCAAGTTAGGAGTTAGCTGGAGAATGGAGACTGGGCTCCCAATCCACTGCATCTCACTCTGCTGATGGGGTACAGGAGCAACTGTCTCTGCCCCCTGTGCTGTAAGTGCAGAGACCACGGTCCCATCTGCACGGTTGTGGGGCTTACTGTCTCCCCCTGGTGCGTTAAGCTGCCGCTGGGGAGAGGGGGTAACATGCTCCTCTCCCATACATACTTCCAGCCGCTGGGGAATGGAGTCTGGGCTCACAATTCCCTGCATATTCCTCTGCTGCTGGGGGACAGGACCAACTGTCTCTGCCCCCTGTAACTCAGCCTGCCGCTGGGGAATGGAGTCTGGGCTCCCAATTCCCTGCATATTCCTCTGCTGCTGGGGGACAGGACCAACTGTCTCTGCCCCCGGTAACTCAGCCTGCCGCTGGGGAATGGAGTCTGGGCTCCCAATTCCCTGCAATTCACTCTGCTGCTGGGGGACAGGACCAACTGTCTCTGCCCCCTGTAACTCAGCCTGCCGCTGGGGAATGGAGTCTGGGCTCCCAATTCCCTGCATATTCCTCTGCTGCTGGGGGACAGGACCAACTGTCTCTGCCCCCTGTAACTCATTTTCTCGCTGGAGAGCATGTGTCCATACCCCCAAACTCCACAGTTGGCGATCAAAGGCTCGTGCCGCTTCGTTCTCAGTAGCCAATTTTCGGATGATTCGACTGACTACCTCCTGTGCAGGGTCTGGACCATATCGGACTAGCCGCCTCTTTACCTCTGGAACGAAATCAGCGCCCTCATAGCGACGGATCAGGTTGAGGTGCTCTTCACAGGGTTCTGACCAGTGTCTTGTCAGCTCCATGCTGCTGTAGGTAGGGACGCTGCGCAGTGGCTAGCGTTGCCCTCAATAACTCTCCTACGATACCAGTGCAGTTGTGGTGCTGCTCCTTGCGCTAGGACGCTATCCCACCGCTGCCGCCAAATGTTACGGTTGCCTCCAGGCTGGCTGGAGAGTTGGACCGTAGAAAAGGATGTTCCTAGCGCTCACCAAAGGAGCAGCAGCACTATAACTACTGCATAGCCACCATAAGTAATGCAGACTCTATGAACCACCGCTGCTGGGCTGGTATCTCGCCGTCTGCTCTGCGCCCTGGACCTACGACCAGGCTCCAGTAGGTGAACCTCTTCCTTCTGTAGCAATCCCTGTAGCTAAGGGAGTATGAAGAGCATAGCAATCCCTGTAGTGATATAGCTGTCCCCTACAAACATGAGTCAAAGCTGCAAGTTAGAGGGTCAAAATAGGTCTGAATGTGCTGGACACACAGCCTGCTTTTTATTGAGGTTACATGCAAAAAAGACACTCTCAGGGGGAGGCATAAAATCCCCAATCACACATTTAGATACATTTAGATAGAGAGGCAACGCCCTTTGACAGGCCACAACATTACTTCAGCAGATAACATTACACACAATAAAACAATGCAGTCCACCTTATCACTAGCAGTCTGATTAGACAATGGGAATGTTTTATCACTAAACTTAATTAGAGCTGATCCCAGCAAACTTGCATTTAGAAAGCTTCTTGAAGCTCAACACGATCCATGGAAGCAGGGCAATTTTTCATTTAAAGGGCCAGTTACAAATAGCAGTTTGTAACAGAGTTCTTGGATCTAATATTGTTCCATGAAAATAATAACATTCTGACTAAACTCTACACAAAGGAAACAGACTGTAATGGATATTTGCAAGCAAACAGTGGTCACTATCAACCCTGGATCAAGAACATCCGGCGTATGG
The DNA here is from genome assembly GCF_027579735.1 of Bombina bombina. NCBI lineage: Eukaryota > Metazoa > Chordata > Amphibia > Anura > Bombinatoridae > Bombina > Bombina bombina. The sequence continues at coordinate 190,603,613 of NC_069505.1, read as the reverse complement.
ACAGTTCCAACGGGTTCAAAGAAATTGCACCAAAATAAGTGACTACAACAAAGAATCTGAACTTCTAAAAAATAAATTTATCCAAAAGAAATATCCAAAAAAACTGGTAGAGATTTCTCAAAAAAAGGTCAGATCACTGGAAAGAAAAAGTCTACTCAACGGGAAAAATGGAAAAAATACATCTAAATCACAGAATATCTCCATGATCACCACTTTCAATGAAGCGGCACCAGAAATCAGAAAAATTCTGATAAAATACTGGCCAATTTTACTACAGGACAAACTTCTAAAAAATACAATAGGTCCAGCACCCAAAATAACATTTAGAAGAAACAAAAATCTCAAACAGATGCTAGCTAAAGCAAGATACAGGAGAAAATTGGCTCACAGATAAAAGCAAAGGGTTCTACAAATGCAACAGATTGAACTGTAAGGGATGTGAGCATGCATATAGCTCAAATAAACCATCTAAAATAATCCAGTCAAAAACCTTTCCTAATAAGACTTGTACCATCAATAGGCTGACAAATTGTAAAACCACTTTCGTCGTATATCTGTTGGAATGTCCATGCAAACTCCAATATATAGGACGCACCAAAAGACCATACAAGACCCGCCTATTAGAACACTTGAAAAATATTGAAGATGGCTACAAAGACCATAGTCTCTCTAGACATTTTAAAACCAAACATAAAAAAAACCTTCTTCTAAGAGGAACTATCTTAGAACATGTGGTACTCCCTAAGAGGGGAGGTGATAGATTCCAGCAACTCCGTCAGAGAGAATCATATTGGATTCATTATATGGGTACCATGACACCCAAAGGACTAAACGAGGATATAGACCTGGTAGTATTCCTCTGATTTTGAATCTTAAATACCCCAATATACATCAACAATAGCCAAAACAGCTTATTCACTCATGCACATAACAAACAATGAAATAGTAAATAGAAACAAACATAATTAATACATTTTATGGTCATAGCTTCCTTTTAGAAGCAAGGCATACATAACAGGACTCTCACCATTGCAAATAGGACAAAAAAAGCCCATTACACTCTATTCTATCATGTAAGACATAAAACCTTTTTTCTGGATACACAACTAGTTAGAAGGAATGATCAAATAGTCTTTACACCAAGTAATAAAATATCATTTCTAGATGAAACGAACCCTGGGTAAATACCAAATACAAAAGTATTCCCCATATATGGAACTTGATATTAAAAATTTGTAAAACAAAGGGCAACATTTTTTTAATCCTGGGTCTCCCTTCTCCCTCTCCCCTTTTTAAACCTGCTCCTACAAACAAAATTAGGTAACAAAAACTAGTTTGAAGGACATAACTATCCAGTCCGTGCCGCCACTAACGGCTCAACAGGCCCCCCTTTTTTAATATATATAGAATATGTAGGGGAGATAAATAAATACACTTTTATGAGTGATTATAGGTTTGTTTTCAAATATTTATTCTATTGCGGTTAAACCTAATAGAAATAATCTATGGTCTGACTTCACCTCCGTGTATACTAACGAGGTAACCATGGTAACCCTTCACGCTTTAAGGGTCAAAATAAGCAACTTTTAATTTCCGGTATCACTTACTTATTATTAATATTTTTTAACAACGATATTCACTTTACCCTCCTCGATCAGTACCATACATTTTATTAAGATTGCTAATCCAGCTATACAAAATATAATACCCTTCAAAACATTTAAATTAATCTACTATAAGCGCTGAACAAAATGTACACGCTCGGTAACCATAGTAACCTGGGACTCAATGGACACGATTGGATCCAACATAGCCTCAACGCAATGACGTCACACGCAGTATGTGGAAACCACTCCCGTTTCACGCCTTTAAAAGCTTTGCCGGTCTCTCTGCACTATACACTGACTCTGATGAAGAAGTAAGTTTGAAACTTGAAACGCGTAAGGTATCAACAAGAAGTGTGGTAGTGCAGATTCCACATACTCCGTTTTGTGACCGGCTACTGAGTAGCATAGCTATGCAAGTTATTCTTGTATATTTATCAGGTTTTTAAAAGCTATCAACGCTATAACTTTATGTCAGGGCTCTGATGCCCACTGCAGCACATATAACTGTTTTTGGGCAGTCTGTTTAAAACACTTTGTGCCGCATCCTCATCTGCCAGTTATTGGCATTCTGTAATACTATACGCATACAGGTAAAGGGAGCGCTCTTATAACAGCCCAGTTGGGCTCCCTTTTTCCCTGAAACATCGTTCAGATCTCAAATTCAGGGATACATTTTCTAACAAACTATTTACATTTTATCTTGTACTTCACTATTACCATCTAAGTGATTTACTGGTTAAGTGTTTTTTAGCATTTTATGTGCAATAATCTCACCTCATCACGGATTGTTTTTTTTTTTCACGTGAGTGTTCTCAAGCAACTTTCTACAGTTTACCCTGTACTTCACCATTACCAACGAAGTAATCCACTGGCTAAGTGTTTATACCACTTTATGTGCAATAATCTTACCTCATTATGGATTGAGGTTTTTTCATGTGAGTGTATATCTTACCACAATTGCTGTGAATAAATTGATTTTTTATACAGTATCACGCTACATATTTTTTTCTTCTTCCTATATCTATCTGAGAAACTGAGGACCAGAGAATAACGCCTGAAGTACCATACTCCGGAGAGATACCTAGACTCAAGCTTCAATTACTCTGGAAGCTTCCACACGATAAAGACCATACACAAGTTCGCAGAGAAGGATTCTAGGACAACTCATTTCCAGGACTACAACGCTAAGACACTCCTACCTGCTCACCTTATAAAAAAAAGGGGACAGTCAACACTCCTTACATGACCATCACTTACCTCATAAGATTGAGGTAGATTCCGGTAAGGAGACATCTTTCTATTTACTATATGTCATAACTGACTTTAGCATCTACTTGGAATATACCAAAGATTGTTGTCTTGAACTATTTTCCATAATCCCTTTATTTATATCTATATTCACATTTTGAACATTTATCAGAATCTGAACTTCTACCGTACCTAATTCTACATATTTATATACATATTTTGTTCTAAATTGTCATTTATTTGTATTCAGTTGCGCTGAACTCCCAAGATTTGCTCTCTTTGTTCATATATATATATATATATATATATATATATATATATATATATATATATGTGTCCAGTGGTATTATATAATCCAAGTGTTGAAATATCCAAAACAAAGGTGCATGTTATTTCAAGTGGTTCCTGAGTCCAACTTAGATATCCAAAAAATCCCACTGCGGGGATAATAACTAGTGATAAACAATGCAATCCAAAATAAATGATGCTGAGAGAAATAGGAAGCCTCACAAATCCTGGTGGGGATACTGGTCGACGTGTTTCAGCCCTTATATAGGGCCTTTATCAAGATATAATGAGGCTTCTTAAAGTTTTGGCTTATATATGGTATCTACACCAATCAAATCCTATCTGAGAGAAAGGGCCGCCTTTGTTAATTTAACAAAACGAAACTGGTTTGCCCATAGTCAGCTGTGTAATAATGCAAGTATTCCCTTACTCAAATGGATTTCGCGCAATGCAGCAAACTGGAAGTGGTAAAAACCGGAAGTGGTGATAACTGGAAGTTACGTAACTAATGGAAATGACACCGGAAGTGACGATTTTGCCACAAATTTTGGCGCCATTAACAAAGGCGGCCCTTTCTCTCAGATAGGATTTGATTGGTGTAGATGCCATAGATAAGCCCAAACTTTAAGAAGCCTCATTATGTCTTGAAAAATTCCCTATATAAGGGCTGAAATGTGTCGACCAGTATTCCCACCAGGATTTGTGAGGCTTCCTATTTCTCTCAGCATCATTTATTTTGGATTGCATTGTTTATCACTAGTTATTATCCCCACAGTGGGATTTTTTGGACTCAGGAACCACTTGAAATAACATAGCATCTTTGTTTTGGATATTTGGACACTTGGATTACATAATACCACTGGACACACACACACATATATATATATATATATATATCTCCTTTGGATATCATATACACAATTTCTATTGGAGATATGATTTTTGACTGACTTTTACCTTTATTTGGACACTGGATATATATTTTTCACTTGGATACATTTTTCACTTATTTTTCACGACATGTCTTTTAGATTTTTTATCTATATAATTTAATTTAGATTTTTAATTTAGATTTTTTATACCGAATTGAGCTTGAAGCCCGTGTTTCTGGCGAGCCTTTAGGCTCGCCAGAAACACCAGTTATGAAGCAGCGGTCTAAAGACCGCTGCTGCATAACTTGTCCACCTGCTCTGTGCAGGCGGACAGACAACGCTGCAATTCAACCCGATCGAGTACGATTGGGTTGATTGACACCCCCCTGCTGGCAACCGATTGGCCGCGTATGTGCAGGGGGCGGCATTGCACCAGCAGCTCACAAGCGTATTGCTCTCCGCATTCAGCGAGGTCTGTCGGATCTGATCCGCACTGTCGTATACACGTTCACATACTGTCTTTTTTCAGTGTATCTATCATTGGCATTTTATATATTGTATACCAATTGTATTGTATGTAATCCAATCCCTTTGAGACCAACTGCATTATATTTTATGTGAATAGTTCTTTATCTAACCTTATTATATACCGTAAAGAAAGTGCAGGGCAATTAGCCCGGAGCGTAGCTAAGGGTTAAGGCCTGGTTGAGTGAGTGCTGCTGATGTGTGTGTATTTGTTACAATGTTGCATTGTGTTGGGAGTGGTTTACCAACCTTATATATGGGATGTGCAGGGAGCCCACTTCCTTTTGGTCCTGTGGATCCCTGGAAGCTCTTTCTACAGCACAGCTTGCAGCAGATTTTCCAATGGAAGGCGAACCTGTGGAATGGGAAGAGATGGAGCTTGAGGACATTGAGTGGGTTGCACCATCCCCATCAGGGACTATTACGGTGGGTCAGGGCCATGTTTCTGAGCTGTTTATACCCACTTCTCCTTCGGGTAGGGAGGGTAGCCCTAACATATTCCCTTCTCCTGTACGGGAGGAGTGGGTTGAGGAGGCTAGGACTGCACAGGCTTCTCAGCCAGTGGGCCTAGACCTTCAGTCTGTGGGGCCTGGGGCGGGTGCCGGGCCTGAGGCGCATGGTGCGGGAGTAGGCCTTAAGCAGGGGTCCCAAGTCGTAGGGCCTAGTAAAGAAGCAGGGTCTAGGTGGTCCCAGGGGAGTTCTGGGTTTGTCTCTGGGGAGGGCTCAGTGGGCCCGGTTACCGGTGGCATGGGTAGTGGGAGTGTTGCGGCCTTACCTGCGTTGGTAGTCCTTTCCGGGGAATCCGTCACAACAGCAGTGGCTCTCCTGCAGTCCTTGGCGCCGGTCCTCGTGGGGGCGTCGTCATCAGGTGCGGCGGTGCTTCAGGCTCCATTTCCACGTGGCACGCAGGCATCCGGTCCATCTTCATCTGTTGCCACATCCAAGATGGCCGCCGCGTCATCTTACGGGTACGTTGCGCAGGCTGACATTACTTCCGGTGACATCACTTCCGCCCGCGGCACTCAGTATCCAGGCATCGGGCAGAGCTGATCGTCCCCCTCGAGCTCAGGAGATAAGAAGGGAGCACCACGGGGGGGGGGGAACATCCGCTAAAGGGGGCACACACGCTGGGCAGCAGAAGGCTGGGGAGGCTCATCCTAAGCAGCTGGGGGTCTCGGCGGAGAGGAGACTGGGGTCAAGTGTGGCATTGGATGCAGGGGGAGCAAGTGCTTATGGGGGGCCCTGTGGGTGACACGCAGCAAGGTGTGCACACAAGGGCTTCGGCTACAGCTACTAATAAAGGAGGGGAGGCCACTAGGGCGCCCTCCTCACGCTTGCGGCCTAATCCCGGTGGTTGCAAGGGCAAGGCGGCCCCCGCGTGCGCTGGGGCTCAAGGAAAAGGAAAGGCCCCTGCGGCCAGAGCTGGGCCTAAAGGGTCTCGCGTAACAGCGGGCCTAGTTAGTGACACGGTTTGTTTTGAACCGCATGCAGGAGTCCTGCAGGGTATAATATCGCCCAGCAGGACCTTAGCGGCCAGGTCAGGGCAGATAGCTACGAGAGGGACTGTGAAGAGGGGTCACGCCAGTATTAGCGCTAGCACTGGTGAAGGCCTAGAAGGCACTAGTAGGGGGGCAGTTAGTCCGGCCAGGGTGGTGAAGCCACAGGGGTGAGGCAGGACTGTGAGATTTATGGAGGATTATGAATGTGGGCAGGCTGCAAGTACCGATGAGGATCACAGTTTGCAGTATGGTGTGAGTGATAGTGACCGTGAGGGGTATCAGGAATACGGGGTTGGGGAGGATAGGGAGGAGGCGGCTGGCTCTTCCCGTGGTACTCCCCTCTTGTCTTCTGTTTTTCAGGTATCCCTGGCATCTTCATCCGGCAGAGATATGGCTGCCCAGAGTTCCAGAGCCCTCGTGCCTAGAGGTGTGGCGACACGGGCGGGTGACAACAGCCCATCTGGATCCAGCCAGGGTTCCATGGCTACCCCAGCCGGTGAGTGCCAACTTGATTTTTCTCGTGGAAGGTGTGACTCCTCTAGTTCTAGTGGGTCTGGGTCCGGGTCTGAGATAGATGGGTCCTTGGGTTTACATACGAAAGGCCACAGGAGAATGTATAGGATGTTAAGAAAAATGAGTAGGGGCAAACCCGGGGAGGGTAATGTCAGTGGCTCGGCCCAGTCATCTCAACCCACAGGGGAACAGGGGGGTTCACCACAGGCTGTGAATAGGAAAGCGGCTGTAGATGGGGACACTTACTCTTGTCAGGTACATAGTTTGCATGCCCACCTTAAGTCAAAGATGGTGAAGCGTATCCAGGACGGTAAGTACGTCAACATGTTTGAATTATCTGCAGAGGCGTTTAAATTCAAAGAAATGGCGGAGGATGGAACGGGCCCTAAAAATTTTAAATGGCCCGATACATTTGAAGAATGGCATCAGTGTTTCAGGGTTTATTCCACATGCTATTTAGAGAGGTTCCCAGACCAGGGTACCACTTTATTTAAGTATGTAGACACGATAGATGCAATACGTAGGAAATTTGCCGACAGAGCCTGGAGGGAGTATGACATGATCTACCGTAAAAAGAAGGTGGGTAACCCATTGCTAGACTCTGGGACCATGGATCTACACCTCTGGGTGCATTTTGATGCAGAGCTTGGGGCGCAAGCAGGCCCGGGAGTGGTTACTCAGGGGTCTAGGCAGCCTCCGTGCTTTCGACGGCAGCAAGGAGGCGTGTGCTAGCGTTACCAGGATAAGGCATGTGAGAGGGGCACATCCTGCGCGTTCAAGCATGTCTGCAAGTTCTATACAGGTTAGAGACAAAGGTGGTGTGAGCTGGAGATAGGGTAATCTCAGATATGCCAACTTCCTGATTGCATTTATCACCACATATGCAATCAATTTAGGCTTTCCAAAAGATACAGATTGGAAGTGGCGCCAATTAAGGCTATCTGATTACTTAGTAGATAATATGTGTATCTGAATATGGATATTTAAAATAAAGCAAATTACTACAATTGCAAGTTTAAAGCAAAGTCCACAATGATTTATTAATCAGTTAAAACAAATAATAATAAATAATAATTCTCAAATTCAATCGATTTAAAGGGTTCAATTCATTTGGAAGGTTCAATTCCTATCTAAAAGAATGCATTCATTATATAACTAAAAAATTCATTCAATCTTTATCTAAAAACACTGGTGTTCACTTCTAAAACCTAACTGGTTAATATGACTCAAATAATAGTATTCAACTGATAATACAAAACAAGCCTTAGACATATATTGCAGGGATTGGTAATTCAGTTACCATAACAAAATTATAACACAAATAGTTTTAAGCATATATTACAGGGATTGGAAATTCAGTTGTCCTACACAAAGCTAATATCTCTAAGCACTTTGTTAGCAGATTTAAGACTCAGCAGTCTGGTTAGCTACTTATATTATTGAAACACTTGCTTATGCAGACATGTAGTGTCATACACTGATAGATAAAGTCTATAATATTCAGCTAAATTTTAGCAACCAATTCCTAATGTTCAGGCAAAAAGTTCATTCATATATGTGTTTGAAATATTCTTGTGTTTGAAATATTCTTGTGTGAGCCACTAAGCAGCTGTTTCCAGTGCCCTTTCAAGCTGCCACTTCAGTGAGCTCTCTCCCCAATCCTCCTGTCCGGAGTTCCGGTATGGGAGGAGGCAAGATACAATCACTCGCCTATGATCACAAAGTGTTTCCTTTAGTCACAGTGTATCTTCTAAGTGTGCACACTTACAATTCTCCTTCTTTCACTCTTCACTCCTACCGTCTGCTCAGCGTTGTTTTGCAGTAATTCCACTTGAGCTGGCTTTAACGGTTCTGGGAGCCAGAAAAGTATTTTCCAAAAAGATTAAGTCTTTCCCAAACAAACTCTGGTGTGGTTTTCTATGCGTTTCAGCTCTCCAGGGACAAAGGCTCCCTGGAGAGCTGAAACGCATAGAAAACCACACCAGAGTTTGTTTGGGAAAGACTTAATCTTTTTGGAAAAGACTTTTCTGGCTCCCAGAACCGTTAAAGCCAGCTCAAGTGGAATTACTGCAAAACAACGCTGAGCAGACGGTAGGAGTGAAGAGTGAAAGAAGGAGAACTGTAAGTGTGCACACTTAGAAGATACACTGTGACTAAAGGAAACACTTTGTGATCATAGGCGAGTGATTGTATCTTGCCTCCTCCCATACCGGAACTCCGGACAGGAGGATTGGGGAGAGAGCTCACTGAAGTGGCAGCTTGAAAGGGCACTGGAAACAGCTGCTTAGTGGCTCACACAAGAATATTTCAAACACAAGAATATTTCAAACACATTTATGAATGAACTTTTTGCCTGAACATTAGGAATTGGTTGCTAAAATTTAGCTGAATATTATAGACTTTATCTATCAGTGTATGACACTACATGTCTGCATAAGCAAGTGTTTCAATAATATAAGTAGCTAACCAGACTGCTGAGTCTTAAATCTGCTAACAAAGCGCTTAGAGATATTAGCTTTGTGTAGGACAACTGAATTTCCAATCCCTGTAATATATGCTTAAAACTATTTGTGTTATAATTTTGTTATGGTAACTGAATTACCAATCCCTGCAATATATGTCTAAGGCTTGTTTTGTATTATCAGTTGAATACTATTAGTTGAGTCATATTAACCAGTTAGGTTTTAGAATTGAACACCGGTGTTTTTAGATAAAGATTGAATGAATTTTTTAGTTATATAATGAATGCATTCTTTTAGATAGGAATTGAACCTTCCAAATGAATTGAACCCTTTAAATCGATTGAATTTGAGAATTATTATTTTTTTATTATTTGTTTTAACTGATTAATAAATCATTGTGGACTTTGCTTTAAACTTGCAATTGTAGTAATTTGCTTTATTTTAAATATCCATATTCAGATACACATATTATCTACTAAGTAATCAGATAGCCTTAATTGGCGCCACTTCCAATCTGTATCTTTTGGAATGTCTGCAAGTTCTGCAGTGGGCAACACCCCGGGCGGACTGCTCCAAGCAGAAAAGGGACACCCAAACTGAACGGTTCGGGTCTAAGGGAAGCGCTGCGGGAAAGGGCGGATTCGCCTCTTAGGGTCCCTATTATGTGTAGGTGGTTGAGCAGGTACCCGAATAGGGGGCTGCTAGATTGCTGGACGCTGGCCTGCAACTGGGTTTTACTATTCCGGTGGTGGGCCAGGTTCTGGGGTCAAGGGTTTGGAAGAACCTACAATCAGCCTCTCAGTATCTGGAGGCGGTCAGGGACAAACTGGGTAAGGAAGTAGCTTTGGGCAGGGTTTTGGTTCCTTTTGAGAACTTGCCAATTACAGATTTGGTGATTTCTCTGCTAGGAGTGGTTCCCAAAAAGGAAACGGGTACGTTTCAGCTCATTCAGCATCTATCCTACCCAAAGGGGCAGTGGGTGAACAACGCCATTCCAGAGGCTTTGAGCTCGGTCCACTACCAGTCGTTTGACGACGCGCTGGCTATCGTGAGGGAAAGGGGGCCTGGGGCCTTGATGGCTAAGTTGGACATAGAGTCCGTGTTCCGGCTTCTCCCAATCAACCCATCATCTTTTAGATTGATGGGGTGCTGGTTTGAAGGGGGTTACTACGTAGATCGTTGTCTGCCTATGGGCTGTTCTATATCCTGCGCCTATTTTGAGGCATTTAGTACTTTCCTCCACTGGGCGGTTGCATCAGCGGCAGTAAGTGACAAGATCGCTCACTATTTGGACGATTTCCTTTTAGTGGGGGCGGTCGATTCAGGGGAATGTGCCTCCTTGATAAACGTCATGAGGTTCATGATTGCTAGGTTTGGTGGAAGAGCAACATTCCCCTGGGCCAGTACCAGAGGGTACGCAGGAATTGCACCCACTATGAGGACTACCTGGAGGAATCTAAGTCATTAGATAGTAGGTTTACAGAAAAGGGGTATGATAGGAACCTTCTGACCACAGTGAAAAATAAAATTTCCAATATGGATAGGAGTACCATGTTGGAACCTGCAAATAGAGGTAAGACTCCCCGTATAGGAAAAGAAGAAAGTAGATTCATTACTACCTATAGCCAGGGAAGTAAAGACATAAGTAATATTTTAAAAAAGCATTGGAGGATTTTGACCTCTGATCCGATACTAGGGGGTGTTCTACCCAATCAGCCCACTATAATTTTTAGGAAGAATAAGGATCTTAAAAATACATTGGCTCCATCCAGATTCGTATCTGAGAAAGCTCCCCTTACTAGCTCCAATAGCCACTGGCTAAGTAGAAAGAATGGAACTTGGCCCTGTGGGTCAAAGAATTGTAACATGTGCAGTCGCATTATCAGAGGAGATACCTTTGAAAATATTGATCAGACTAAATCTTATAAGGTGAAACAGAAATTTTCTTGTAAATCCAACTTTGTAGTGTATCTCCTGAAATGCGACTGCAATTGTTTTTATATAGGTCGAACCAAAAGAATGGTCAGAAATAGGTTTAATGAACACCTTGGCAATATTAAAAACAAAATTGAAAACCATAGTGTTCCGTTCCATTTTAAACATCTACATGAGGCAAATAATAATAGCTTAAGAATTATGGTGTTAGATTGGATACCTCCCAATAGTTCTAACAATAGATTGAGGTGTCTCAGGCAACGTGAAACGTTCTGGATCCATGAACTCAGAACCCTCAATACGGATAATTCTAAAGGTCTGAACATTGACTTAGATCTTCAAGCCTTCATGTAGATGGTAGCTATTATGAGAATAGGTTCAGTGTGTATATATAATCTCTGCTTGAGTTCAGGTAACTTGGGTTGTGGGTATTTATTCTTATTTTTACTCCACCTTTATTTCACTGGTATTTCATTGATCGTTTTCCATGTTCTAATCCCCATTGTGACAGTAAACTAAGCATTCTCATATGAGTCAACATACTATTAACTAATGAATTTACATGTCAAAAAGGTCTATTGATTTAATATTATCATTGGCAATCTATGAATTTTGAGCGTGAATAGTGAATGTATATGATTAATACATGATATATTGTATAGGCACTAAACATTTTATATTTATGCTAAATTACATATAGGGATGTGGCTCAGATTTTACAAAATTGTATGCATTTTGTATTTTATGCATTTTTTATTTTTACTACTACACTATTAATTGTTTTTAGAGGTAGTTTTCATATATGTATTTTTTATGAGACTGCATTTTATTATTTATGTATATTTTTTATGTAGATTTTATGCGGATTTGTATATGAATTATTCTGTCTTGTTTCTTATTTGTATGCATTTGTTTCTCACTCCCCAGAGTGCATGTGTAAATAATGACTTATGACGGACTCTCTGATGAACTCTGTCCGGACAATGATTACCAACCAATCAACTCGCTCCATATTAGGGGTGTGTTAAATCACGCCATGTTTAAAAGGAAGCATCTATTAGGACACAGATATTCTATTGACAAAGTCGGGTCGTAACCCGACGAAACGCGTAGAGTCCTGAACCTTTTTGAAGAACCGGGCTACATTTCAGTAGCGTGTGACAGGTTACCATCACGTACCCACGTCGCTCCATCCAACGTGATTACCTCCGGCGAGGTTCCTGGCTGTCCAGATATCGGTTCTCTAGAACTGCAACGGAATGAACAAGCTACATAGCTGAAGGAAGAACAGTCTGTGTGGAAAACGGACAGATGACGGCTTGTGCCTGAGCGGTGACTTTTTAGTGCTTGTATTTTAAATGTTTGATGTACGTCCTGTATCTGTATTTGTCGTGATACTTTTGTCTATTTCTGATTAAACAGCTTTATGTGCAGAGTGGGTTGCGCTCTGTTTTCTTTTTCTCGTTTTCACAGTGCATGTATTTGTATAGAAGTACTTGTAAGTGAGTGTGTATTCACATGTATATCTATACACACATGTACTTGTATGCATACTTGCATGTATTTGTATAGAAGTACTTGTAAGTCAGTGTGTATTCACATGTATATCTATACACACATGTACTTGTATGCATACCTGCATGTATAGAAGTACTTGTAAGTGAGTGTGTATCACACATATATATATATACACACATGTACTTGTATGCATACGTGCACGTATTTGTATAGAAGTACTTGTAAGTGAGTGTGTATTCACATGTATATCTACACACACATGTACTTGTAAGTGGCTCCTGGAGGCTGCAGAGCTGGACGGAGGGAGCTTTGACCGGAGGAGGAAAGAGGCCCCTCTCTCTCCATTCCTCTCAGTGGTGTGTAGGCAGGGTGACAGGAGGGGCTTAAGGCGAGGTGGTAAAAGGACAGGCTGAGCGGGAAAATCAGCACAACAATTTGTTAGGAGGACAGAGAGCATCTTGTGTGCAGTTCTCAGCCTGCGTCATGGCTGATATCGAGCACTTACTGCTGCAGCTTAAGGAGGCTGCTTCTGAGCAGGGCCCTGCATGGCTCGAGGGACAGGTCCGGTCACTTCTTGGAAGGAAGAGGTCAGGGCGGATCTCAAAGCCTCCGTTGAGGCTCAGCCCAGAAGTGCGGGGGAAGGCTGGAGGTTGCAGGAAGGCGGCATCCGGGGTACAGAGGAGGCAAGTTGCTGGTGCGGTGGCGGCCGGTGAAGCAGGGAAGTCCAGGCCCACGGCGGTGATGACGTCACCGGCTGAGAGGAGCGGCGGTGATCCGGAGCAGAGGCCTAAGGCGGTGACGGCCGCAAAATGCGGTACTGGGATAAGGGGGGTGGTTCACGGCCGGGAGAGGCCTGCTGGGGGGACTGGGTTCTCTGACTTGAGGGTGGGCAGGTCTGGTCCTAGTGGGGCTCAGGTGTTGTATGGGGGGGTGGGTGATATTGGTAGTGAGGGGGGATTCTCTTCTCCTGTTCAGCATTCTGTGGAGGGTGGGGGGGGGATTAGCCCTGGGCCTTCTCTGTTAGGTGGTAGGAGGGGGATTATAGTTCAGGCCAAGGTACATAGGGAGCGGTCAGCAGGTAGCTGCCCCACTTTAGTTGACCTGGAATATGGGTCTGGTGAGGAGGCTGAGGAGTTTGAGCTTGATCCTGGGGAGGTTGGGCTATTCCTTGATTCTTCAGATGAGGAGTTTGTCCCCCCCTCCCCTGGAGCCAGTGGGAAGCCTGTTAACAGATTTGGGGGGTTGTTAGTAGGCCTGCGGGGGGTGGCGGGGACCCTGGTGTGCATTTTCTTCCAGGGTTGGTAGTGTGGATGTAGTGGGTGTCTCACATGTGAGTTTTTCTCTTTCAGATACAGGCACTACAGGGCAACGACCTGGCCCGCGGCCAGGCCCATCCACGGCGGTGGATTCTATGGACGGCCTAGAGGAGGACTCCTTTGGCCTGCATGGCTCTTGGACGGACTCCATTGTAGGTAATTATATTTCCTCCGGCCGGAGTAACTAGTCCTTCCTGGATGAGGAATATGATATACCAATTTCCAATAATACAGGCACCTGGAGAATCGCCAAATAATAGACAGATAGAGTGATAGGTACTTGGCAATTCCGTTTATTTTCAGCAAAGACAAATCAGTTATACATTCTGAACCTTATAGAAACGGGAAGTGATTTTCCCAAATATGGGCACACGACAATTCTTTATAATGTATTTATCAGCAATTTATAATGCCCAACACCCCCGTTCATATTAGTAGATATTAGTAGCAATGTGGTTTTGTTAGAAGAACAAATTATGTTGCAATTGCACGTGCACAGGAAACTTTGAAGCTTTTGATATTGAGAAATTACAGAAAGAAAAGAATATAATGTATTTTACAATTTAACAGAAATATTTAACCCCATGATTGCATGCAGTAATACAGTAATATAACAATAAGTGATAAGGCTCATATATATAGGGCCTATTGGATATATAGGTATATATATATACATATATATATCTCTTCATTCCCCTCTTTGATCACGAACGCCTAGATTTGGAGTTTTGCGTTAGCCGTCAAAACCAGCGTTAGAGGCTCCTAACACTGGTTTTTACTGCCCGCTGGTATTTGGAGTCAGTCAGGAAAGGGTCTAACGCTCACTTTCCAGCCGCGACTTTTCCATACCGCAGATCCCCCTACGCCATTTGCGTATCCTATCTTTTCAATGGGATCTTTCTAACGCCGGTATTTGGAGTCTTGGCTGAAGTGAGCGTTAGAAATCTAACGACAAAACTCCAGCCGCAGAAAAAAGCCAGGAGTTAAGAGCTTTCTGGGCTAACGCCGGTTCATAAAGCTCTTAACTACTGTGCTCTAACGTACACTAACACCCATAAACTACCTATGTACCCCTAAACCGAGGTCCCGCCACATCGCCGCCACTCTAATAAAAAAATTTAACCCCTAATCTGCCGACCGCACACCGCCGCCACCTACGTTATACTTATGTACCCCTAATCTGCTGCCCCTAACACCGCCGACCTCTATATTATATTTCTTAACCCCTAATCTGCCCCCCAACGTCGCTGCTACCTCACCTACAATTATTAACCCCTAATCTGCCGACCGGACCTCACCGCTACTATAATAAAGTTATTAACCCCTAATCCGCCTCACTGCCGCCTCAATAACCCTATCATAAATAGTATTAACCCCTAATCTGTCCTCCCTAACATCGCCGACACCTAACTTCAATTATTAACCCCTAATCTGCCGACCGGACCTGGCTGCTACTCTAATAAATGTATTAACCCCTAAAGCTAACTCTAACCCTAACCCTAACTCCCCCCTAAATTAAATATAATTTAAATCTAACTAAATAAATTAACTCTTATTAAATAAATTATTCCTATTTAAAGCTAAATACTTACCTGTAAAATAAATCCTAATATAGCTACAATATAACGAATAATTATATTGTAGCTATTTTAGGATTAATATTTATTTTACAGGCAACTTTGTAATTATTTTAACCAGGTACAATAGCTATTAAATAGTTATTAACTATTTAATAGCTACCTAGTTAAAATAATTACAAAATTACCTGTAAAATAAATCCTAACCTAAGTTACAATTAAACCTAACACTACACTAGCAATAAATTAATTAAATACAATACCTACAAATAAATACAATTAAACAAACTAACTAAAGTACAAAAAATAAAAAAGAACTAAGTTACAAAAAATAAAAAAAATATTTACAGACATTAGAAAAATATTATAACAATTTTAAGCTAATTACACCTACTCTAAGCCCCCTAATAAAATAACAAAGACCCCCAAAATAAAAAAAATGCCCTACCCTATTCTAAATTAAAAAAAGTTCAAAGCTCTTTTACCTTACCAGCCCTTAAAAGGGCCTTTAGCGGGCTTGCCCCAAAGAAAACTGCTCTTTTGCCTGTAAAAAAAAATACAACCCCCCCCAACATTAAAACCCACCACCCACATACCCCTAATCTAACCCAAACCCCCCTTAAATAAACCTAACACGAAGCCCCTGAAGATCTCCCTACCTTGTATTCACCACACCGGGTTCACCGATCCGTCCTTGCTCCGACGTCTTCATCCAAGCCCAAGCGGGGGCTGAAGATGTCCATGATCCGGCTGAAGTCTTCATCCAAGCGGGAGCTGAAGAGGTCCATGATCCGGCTGAAGTCTTCATCCAAGCGGGAGCTGAAGAGGTCCATGATCCGGCTGAAGTCTTCTATCAAGTGGCATCTTCAATCTTCTTTCTTCCGGATCCATGTTCATCCCACCGACGCGGAACATCCATCTTCACCGACGACCTCCCGACGAATGATGGTTCCTTTAAGGGACGTCATCCAAGATGGCGTCCCTCGAATTCAAATTGGCTGATAGGATTCTATCAGCCAATCGGAATTAAGGTAGGAAAATTCTGATTGGCTGATGGAATCAGCCAATCAGATTGAGCTTGCATTCTATTGGCTGTTCCGATCAGCCAATAGAATGCAAGCTCAATCTGATTGGCTGATTGGATCAGTCAATCGGATTGAACTTGAATCTGATTGGCTGATTCCATCAGCCAATCAGAATTTTCCTACCTTAATTCCGATTGGCTGATAGAATCCTATCAGCCAATCGGAATTCGAGGGACGCCATCTTGGATGACGTCCCTTAAAGGAACCGTCATTCGTCGGGAAGTCGTCGGTGAAGATGGATGTTCCGCGTCGGCGGGATGAACATGGATCCGGAAGAAAGAAGATTGAAGATGCCGCTTGATAGAAGACTTCAGCTGGATCATGGACCTCTTCAGCTCCCACTTGGATGAAGACTTCAGCCGGATCATGGACCTCTTCAGCTCCCGCTTGGATGAAGACTTCAGCCGGATCATGGACATCTTCAGCCCCCACTTGAATGAAGACTTCAGCCGGATCATGGACATCTTCAGCCCCCGCTTGGGCTTGGATGAAGACGTCGGAGCAAGGACCGATCGGTGAACCCAGTGTGGTGAATACAAGGTAGGGAGATCTTCAGGGGCTTAGTGTTAGGTTTATTTAAGGGGGGTTTGGGTTAGATTAGGGGTATGTGGGTGGTGGGTTGTAATGTTGGGGGGGGGGGTTATTGTATGTTTTCTTTTTACAGGCAAAAGAGCTGAATTCTTTGGGGCATGCCCCGCAAAAAGCCCTTTTAAGGGCTGGTAAGGTAAAAGAGCTTTGAACTTTTTTATTTTAGAATAGGGTAGGGCATTTTTTTATTTTGGGGGTCTTTGTTATTTTATTAGGGGGCTTAGAGTAGGTGTAATTAGCTTAAAATTGTTGTAATATTTTTCTAATGTCTGTAAATATTTTTTTATTTTTTGTAACTTAGTTCTTTTTTATTTTTTGTACTTTAGTTAGTTTATTTAATTGTATTTATTTGTAGGTATTGTATTTAATTAATTTATTGATAGTGTAGTGTTAGGTTTAATTGTAGATAATTGTAGGTATTTTATTTAAGTAATTTATTGATAGTGTATTGTTAGGTTTAATCGTAACTTAGGTTAGGATTTATTTTACAGGTAATTTTGTAATTATTTTAACTAGGTAGCTATTAAATAGTTCTTAACTATTTAATAGCTATTGTACCTGGTTAAAATAAATACAAAGTTGCCTGTAAAATAAATATTAATCCTAAAATAGCTACAATATAATTATTCGTTATATTGTAGCTATATTAGGGTTTATTTTACAGGTAAGTATTTAGCTTTAAATAGGAATAATTTATTTAATAAGAGTTAATTTATTTCGTTAGATTTAAATTATATTTAACTTAGGGGGGTGTTAGGGTTAGACTTAGCTTTAGGGGTTAATACATTTATTAGAGTAGCGGTGAGGTCTGGTCGGCAGATTAGGGGTTAATTATTGTAGGTAGCTGGCGGCGACGTTGTGGGGGGCAGATTAGGGGTTAATAAATATAATATAGGGGTCGGCGGTGTTAGGGGCAGCAGATTAGGGGTACATAGCTATAACTTAGGTTGCGGCGGTGTACAGAGCGGCAGATTAGGGGTTAAAAAAAATATGCAGGTGTCAGCGATAGCGGGGGTGGCAGATTAGGTGTTAATAAGTGTAAAGTTAGGGGTGTTTAGACTCGGGGTACATGTTAGGGTGTTAGGTGCAGACATAGAAAGAGTTTCCCCATAGGAAACAATGGGGCCGCGTTAGGATCTGAACGCTACTTTTTTGCAGGTGTTAGGTTTTTTTTAAGCTGAAACTGTCCCATTGTTTCCTATGGGGGAATCGTGCACAAGCACGTTTTTGAAGCTAGCCGCGTCCGTAAGCACCGCTGGTATTGAGAGTTGCAGTGGCGGTAAATATGCTATACGCTCCTTTTTTGGAGCCTAACGCAGCCCTTCTGTGAACTCTAAATACCAGAGGTATTTAAAAGGTGCGGCCAAAAAAAAGCATGCGCAGCTAACGCACCCCTTTGGCCACAAAACTCCAAATCTAGGCCGAAGTGATCATAACAATTAGCATTATACCTGAGTGTTTATAATGTTGGGGATCTCATATATATCATTACGTACTTCATATGTGGAAGGTATGCCTCTTAACAAATTCTCATATTCATGTTCAGTATGCCTTTCAATAGTGGCCTTGATTCTTCTGCGAAGAGTGCAAGTGAGGTATAGATTCCACATTGTTAACAGTATTAATATACATGCAATGATTATGAGTGGGTAGAATGACATTTGCAATATCTGATTACCTGTTGTAGACCAGCCGGTCAGCGAATCATACCAATGATGTGTAAGATCATTTTGTATTTTTTAAGATACAGATAACAACTTGTTTTTAACAAAATGCGTTTGTATTTCCCCATGAGAAATAGCTTTTTCATGTTGTTGTAATGTATTGAACAATTCTTTCTGTCCAATCATTAATCGTAGAATGGTGGTGGAGGGTAACTGGTATGAAGAAATAGGTAGGTCGTGTGGCACATAGAATGCATGTTTGTAAATATTCAGTACAGGGTGTAATAAATAGCTTTTACCTCTCCAGGTAAAAAAACTAATATTAAATACACATCCAGAGAATGGTAACTGTTTGTCAACCATAGGTATGTTTACTGGCAAACTAGTAGACATGCATACTGTTTGAGGTGCAATTTCTATCATGACTGAGACATTTCCAGGATATACCTGCCATGTGCATGAATTAATCTCAGATGCCAATAAACATGGTTCAAAATTTGGAGAGGCGTGACGACACGCCAATCCATGATCAGTCTGATCACAATGTTCTAGTGAAGATGTGGTGTTGTCGTGAGGAAATATATATTTTCCATGATATGTGGGTTTCCACCATGTCCAATTAGAATGCAACAAATTAAAAACTGGATGTGGTAATGTGAAAAATTTGCAAGCTACTTTAACAATATCAGCTGTGTAGGCAGTGATTGACACTAGGCAAGAGTGTTTGGAAACATACCATTATGCTCCCATTCTGCGCACTTAACACTAGTAGTATCAATATGTATCCACACATTTTCATTGTTGTGTCCTATTGTTAACAAGCTGCGTAATTTATCAGTTTTAGGGATCATTAGTATGTTTTCTAAATCTAAACGTTGTTGACTCATATATACATACCGTAAACCACAAAGACTCCAACTACTACTATCTGATACCAGGTTTTCCACAGCCATAGTAAGGTTATCCAAATATCTATACATACTTGACTCAAGCTCTAGGCCTTTTCTTTGTGCCTCATAGACTGTAGGTGCCCATTGTCCTATCAAGTGTAGTGATGAGCCGATGTCTGCACCAGCACTAGATAATTTGTTATTGATAACTTCATTGCCTATACCATTAAGGACACCAAGTGTAGCTCCAGTACCCCCTAGCAAGGTGTCATACCATTCACGTCGCCTGCGTGAGTGGCGGCATAAAGAGACATCTGGCGTAGAAATGTTAAGGGATATTTGTACCATTTTTGAAAATGTGGTAGTCTTTACACAAGTGTGAGCTAAAGGAACAGTGGTATAGTTATGGGTACTGCTGGGAACAAAAGGCAGACAATAAGCCAATTTCCAATAATATGCATAAGGATACTCCTCCCCTTGCACATTACTAGGCCTTATATAGGTAAATATGACATAAGTACCTGTACTCCATTCTATGTCTGTATAATTAGGTGCTTGGTTTATCTTAAACGTGTGTGGTAGGAAGTAATTGTTAGAGCGGAGTATATCTTTAATGCTATCATGCATGTTCTGACTGTCCCTCAAATCCTCCAAACTTCTCAATGCTTCAGGGAGTCTAGAGGGTGTGAATGATAAATGATAAGTGGGTTTGGGGCCTGGGGAATAGGCAGTAACTCGAGTATTACATTTCTTTGAGTCTTTATTGTGCAAAAACAGGAATTGACCTAAAGGCCTGTCATAGCAAATGGGCTTAATAGTGGAAGTAAGACTTAAAGTCCTACATGATTTACAATTAGTACAATTAACCTTTTTATCAGTCTCCCTTTCAGCTGACATCAAATATGTATAATTGAAATGGGTACCTGTATGCCAATCATGTGTACTACAGCAATCAACAGGAATATAGGGTGTCTTATGAGCATATAATGGTTTTGTATATTCATTACAGAATTGTACAAAAACATTAAGTTCTGTTGTGTACCTTGGCATATTCATCGTATTTAAAAATACAAGATATGTGTTCTGAGGCCATGTTATCACTGTAGTTTGACTCCCCCCCTCTTGTATAATTGTTACATTAGATGACAGTTAATTCTGTTTAAGGAAAAACCAAAAAGACCGTATTACCTTAAGTTCTGTTGTATCGTATGATTTTGGATTCTTTACTTTAATCACAAAGTCATTTGTCATACCCATAAACCGGAGGGGAAGATGTGACAAAAGATAACTTGTATAATTAGTGACAGAAGTTACCTGCATGCTACAGTGTTGTGTGTCGTAATGCGGGGTCAATGTTAATACATTTGAAGTGACATTGTGAGATAGATTCTTTGATGAAGATTTAAAAATAAATATTTCACATATTTGCCTTGTTTTACACCTTTTTTGATCCATACCTTCTATGTTTATACTATAATCATGTGTAGTATAACCACTCCAAGCAAACAAATCATAACAATTTACAAGTGTACCTGGAGTCCTATGCAATGGTGCAGATCTTTTGTGTTTCCCTTGGGAAATAGAGGTATTTGCATATGAGGTGTTAGAAGTGTCAAAACCATTTTGAAACTTTGTATTTGTATTTGTGTAATTAATGTTCCTTCTACCGAGCAAAAATTCACATTGTGGATCAAAAGATCCTGTAGCCTCAGGGTACAGGAGAATATTATGACTGGTATGTAAGCAAACAAAAGAGCGCCAAACACTATCATTATCGTTTTGCATGGGTGGTCCATCATTACAATGGGGGGCATCCTTAATACTTAGCTGACACTGACAAGTTCAGAATCAATACCACTGTTAAAACTGATTGCAACCTAAATAGTAATGTCTACCAAGGCTATGGGACAGTGTGTTAAGTGATGTGCTATATCTCTTTCTACAACTGCATGTAAGTGTTTCAGAGATGCCACTTGATCACACAACACCTTAATCTCTTGCTCTAAACGCTGTTGTTTTTCCCAGGCCCGTGTAAGCTCAGCTGTCTTTTTTGCTCTGTATTTTCTAGATGCTAATCTATTATACTGACGCTCCTTAATCTGACATTGACTAACCTTCTGCTGTTTAGTAATAGCAGCAAGGATCTTAGCCACCTGTATGGAGTGGGAGGCGGTTCCTGATATCCCTCCAACCCAAAACTAGTCTCTGCTGACCCTGTTTCAGCCTTAGTAGGTGTAGGTGTATGTAAGGAAGATGGGCCTGCTAAGGAATCTTGCTGTATTGGTTGTGTGGCCGTTTCCTCTTCTATCAAAGGAGGAGAAGTGTAAGTAGCTGCCCTCAGCGGAATGTTACTCATTAGATTTTATAAAATCACCCTGAAGAAATGTATGTGTGGTAAAACTGTGTTAGCTCTTTCTCTCACTGTGTTTACTCTCTATATTATCTAGAGATTAACATAACCCAAGGAAATGGGGACAGTAGGATTTTCACTCTCTTCGGGGGTATCATAAACTACCAGGTGCGGATAGCTAGTTGAGCACTGAGCTATATCCATTCGCATAGAGCCTGATGACGGTGGTCAGCAGGATACGTTGCCCGTTGCTGAGGTTGAGGTGAGAGGAGGGGCAAAGGGGGTGGGGTTAGTCGGGTCTCTGGGTAGGGCCAGGGTGGACATGGGGCATATTCGGGGTGGTGGGGGAGGGAACAGACGGCCGGGTGCTTTGGTAGGCCGAAGGGGTGTTCCTAGGGGGGGAGCTAGAAGACGGCTAGTGGCAGAGACTGCATGGTCAGAGCGTGAAGGGGGTTGGGCTCCTAAGAGGGGAAGGGGGACACACACGGCTAGGGGTGCCATCCAGCCACAAGGGAGGTGGGGGGGAGGGGGTTTTTGCCACTTAATTTGTGTTCACGTGCTGCTGTTTTCCAGGAAACTACATGGCAGCCGGACCAACCTGCACGGACGGCTGCCATAGTGCAGGAAGGTGTACAGAGAAGAATGGAGCCGCGCGAGGGCGGGCTCCAGGGTGCTATTGTTGAACCATCAGGATCGCAGGCGGTGGACACTTCTGGTAAGCTTCCTGTTGGGGAGGAGCACGCACGCTCAGCTGCTCCTCGATGGCTGCTAGATCCAACGCAGCGTTGCAGACCTGATCCCCGCGCCTGTTTGCCCCGCGGCCCTTGGCGTGTATCCTGGGCCTGTTTAGGGCACTTTTTGCAGCGTGCTGCAGAGGCGGAAGAAGCTCATTTTCCCTATTGTGTGTAGCAGACATATCTCTCTGCAATTCCTTTCACCTGCCTGCAGTGGTGGAACAGCCTCCTGTATTAAGAGAGAGGGCAGTATCGGGAAGGGCCCGGAAGTTGCTGCTGGGGACGACCGGCTAAGAGAAGGGTAAGACCGGCACCTGGCTTGACGTGTGCCGCTGGTAGGTAGGAGGTCAGGATTTCAGCGGGAACTGAGACCCGTCCTCTCTCCTCGCGGCTGAAGAAATAGAGTGTCCGTCCACAGGGGTAATTATATCCTGATTTCTGCACCCCTTACCCTGCCCTCATCAGGTACTTTTCTACCCTTTCTATATCAAAGAAAAGTGTCAGTGAACATATTGCATTATCTGGAGCTCTATTTACGGTTAGCCTGTGTTAATTACAGAAATGGCTATGGATACGCGTGTTTTCTAAAGGGCAGTTTAAAAGTTTAACTGCTGAAGGAGTACTCAGCTATTTGTTTTATAATTTTCCTGCCACCATAATTCAGAAAGAAACGGCTTTATGTGAATTATTTTCTGGACTCAGTATATCCTGGTGGATAAAGGATAAATTTGATATAAATATCTTATTAGGATCTTGTATTTCTCCCTTTGTGTGACTTTTTTGTTTAGGACCTTAATACAGCAACTGCAGATAAAGGGATAAAACCCGTAAAAATATTAATTGTAATGACCGTAGGTCACCAGAGGGCGCTCGTACTTCGCTATTTGTGAAATAAAGTATACATTTTAAACAAACAACTTATATCGCAACAAATGTTTCTAGTGTATCAATACTATATCATAAAACAATTTTATAATGAAAAAAGAAATGGAAAGGGGAACCTCATTAAATGGTGTTCGATTAAAAGTCCATATTAGAACTGTCCCAGTGTCAAATGTGAATTCCTTAAAGTCCTGAAGATCCAATTCAGTCCCAGGATAGGATCACTTAGGCACTTTTTCATGGCTGCACTCTCCAAACCGATCCCAGATTGGAAAACGTATTTTCTATAAGACGAAGACAAAAAGAGAGGCGCACAAATGTGTGTATCGATAGGGATAAAGTAAGCACACACTTCAGATGATTAGGGATAGGAAGGACACTCACTGCAGGTGTTTGCAGTATATTGCCCTTATGACCTGTCATGAGATTTGGCCTTGCAGTGTATGAAACACACACACACTTTTTACAAGACAGTCCATTTATCGGAGGGCCGTTGCAACCGAAGATTAGCCGGAGAGAGCCAGCTGGCCAGCTCTGATTGCCAGCCCGCTTCCACAAGCACACTGGTGTGCTGTGCTAAAGTGTGAGTACCCTGTGTACAAATCATCTGAAGTGTGTGCTTACTTTATCCCTATCGATACACACATTTGTGCGCCTCTCTTTTTGTCTTCGTCTTATAAAAATATTAATTGGTGTCTCTGTATTAACCTTATTCACAAAGGAGAACTAGTCCTATGACTTTACTAAAGCAGCAGTGAAAAACTCCACCTTGGCCCCTTATGGATCTACAGGGGAAATCTATATATCTTATGCATGGAAAGAAGAAGGAAAAGTGTAAGAGAAGTGAATAATAAATAAAGGGGACTTGTCTTTCTAGCTGCAGCAGTCAAAAGAAAAGAGAAAAGAAACAATATATTTTGTGTTATAAGTCTGTATCTGATTGTACACATCATAGGTTATTCTGCATTTTCTCTTTTTTTTTCTAAGGTAGAAGGAGAAAAAGAAAAGAAAAAAAAAAGGAAAAAAAGAAAAAAAAAAGGGGGCAAAAGGTTGTTGGCTATGCAATATTGTTATATTTGCAAAAACTGTTTATTTGATTGTTTAGATAGTATATTCTATGAATCTTCTTATATGTCACATAGTTTTCCTGGTTCAAACTAAGGTGTTTAACTATAATATATTGTGCTGAAATAGCATTACAGACAAGCCTAAAACTCTGTTTTTTTCTTTTGGAAAAAGGAAAGAAAGAAGGAAGAAAAAAAAAAAGAAAAAAAAAGTCAAATGGTTAATGATCTGCCTAGGGTAATATAGTATTCTTTTGTAGGATTCCTGTACTTTACTAGCAAACTAGATAGACCTGTCAGGCTCTTTTTTCCCTCACCTTCACCATTATCACACTCCACTTTTTTTAACATCTTGTTTAATCACTTTTTTTCCTGCACGTGGTTTGGTTTCCACTTTTTTTTTTAGCTCCCACGCCATTTAATGGATAGATTTCTCACACAGGCGAATACTATTTCGCCCATAATGCCTGCCAAGGTCAAAGAAAGAAAAAATAATGTTAATGACTCAAGTAATGATACAAGTCTAGATCACCCTGCTATAAGAATGGATTCTCAGGTTCTATTTTTACAGATAGCCGAGTTGTTTACACCCCAGTTTGAACTTATTAAAAGAGAATTAACCAGTATTTCTTCTGACGTGATAACCTTAACAGAGGAAGTAAGGCAATTCGCCGCAAGGATCTCCGAAGTTGAGACCAGGGTCTCCGACTTAGAGGACCTGGTTAATTCTCAGGAAACTATCTCGCAGAAGCAAGAAACAAAAATTAATAATCTTCAATCTCGCCTGGAAGAACTAGAAGATCATTCTAGAAGGAATAATATAAGAATAATAGGCCTCCCAGAAACCTCAGAATATGAGGACTTAATTAAAATTACGTCAGTTTTGCTCCCCCAAACCTTAGGGGTTCCGGCCTCACAGTTACCTCTAGAAGTGGAAAGAGTTCACAGGTTAGGGACCAATAGTGTGGCTCTAGATGGTGCAACTAGAAATAGGGCTTGCCTAGTGAAATATCTAAAATTCCAGGATAAAATTGAATTATTAAGATTATTTAAGAAAAATGGTTCTCTTATGTTGGGAAACCACAAAATATTATTGTTTCAAGACTTTTCGTCTGAAACGTCTGCCAAGAGGAAACTGATGGCCCCCCTTTGTTCACAGCTGATAAAGCAGAATATGAAAGCTAGGTTGATTTACCCCGCAAAAATCGTCCTAGAAGAAAAGGGAAAGAGATATTTATTTGCTAACCCTAAAGAAGTAAAAGAGTTCATTGAGACTAATGTAACCCTCTAGGGGGTACCGCCATAGAGGCGGGTTGAAGGTTATTATATCTTTTTATTTTTATATGGATGAATAATGTCTGCTCTGTAATTAGTTTTTATTTTTTGGTATGTATGTGTGCTGGCTTTTTTTTTTTTTTTTTTTTTTTTTTCCAGAGTTATCCACTTCCCTCTCCCTCTCTCTACTTAATAAAGACTTAAAATACTCTATTATCAAGGTACAAGCCGACCCCGATGCACGTTTTATAATCTTGAAGATTCTCGTTAATGAAGTTAAATTTATTCTGTGCAATCTTTATGGCCCGAATTTAATATCCCAGAGATTCTGGAAAAAAATTGAACATATCGGGCGCGATCCGATATAGATCGCAGTTTGCGGCGCAAGCGAGGGAACCCACGTCTCCCGCAGTTTCAGCTCGCAACTCGAGCCATCCAATATGCGGCGCCGTCACTTGCTAAAGTGGCGCAAGTCTCACAAACCAGCGATGTCCAGAAATCTGTGTAAGTACAGATTTTTGGAGTCGCCAGTGACTTGCGCCACGTTAGAAACTGCCGGCGCCTATAAAACCTGACTAAAGTCTAAATCACCCGCACTGTCTAACACGCCTCCTAAACATAACCCGACACGTCTAACACGCCTCCCTAACATAGCCCGACACGTCTAACCCTCTATCCGCTATCCCCCCTCACTATCCTAACAATAAAAAAGCTATTAACCCCTAAACCGCCGCTCCCGTACCCCGCCGCAACCTAATAAAGTTATTAACCCCTAATAGAATGCCAATAGAATGCAAGCTCAATCTGATTGGCTGATTGGATCAGCCAATCGGATTGAACTTGAATCTGATTGGCTGATTCAATCAGCCAATCAGATTTTTCTAACTTAATTCCGATTGGCTGATAGAATCCTATCAGCCAATCGGAATTCGGCGGACGCCATCTTGGATGACGTCATTTAAAGGTACCTCATTCGTAGTTCAGTAGTCGTCCGGGATGGATGATCCGCGGCGGCGGAGCGAAGAAAGAAGATTGAAGATGCCGCCGGAAGAATGAAGACTTTGCTGCCGCTTGGAGGAAGACGTCGCCGGAGGAAGAATTCTTCTTTGCCGCTTGGAGGAAGACATCGCCGGAGGAAGAATTCTTCTTTGCCGCTTGGAGGAAGACATCGCCCGGATCGGATCAGGAGTTCGGCCCGGAGTGGTGAGGACAAGGTAGGGAGATCTTCAGGGGGGTAGTGTTAGGCTTTTTTAAGGGGGGTTTGGGTGGTTTTAGAATAGGGGTATGTGGGTGGTGGGTTGTAATGGGGGGGGGTATTGTATTTGTATGCAAAAGAGCTGAATTCTTTGGGGCATGCCCCACAAAAGGCCCTTTTAAGGGCTGGTAAGGTAAAGAGCTTTGAAATTTGTTTAATTTAGAATAGGGCAGGGAATTTTTTTTATTTTGGGGGTTTATTATTTTATTAGGGGGCTTAGAATAGGTGTAATTAGCTTAAAAATCTTGTAATCTTTTTTTTATTTTTTGTAATTTAGTGTTGTTTTTTTTTGTAATTTAGTTTAGTTAATTTAATTGTATTTTTAGATAGATGTTTGTAGTTTATTTAATTTATTGATAGTGTAGGTGTATTTGTAACTTAGGTTAGGATTTATTTTACAGGTAATTGGGTAATTATTTTAACTAGGTAGATATTAAATAGTTAATAACTATTTAATAGCTATTATACCTAGTTAAAATAATTAACAATTTACCTGTAAAATAAATATTAACCCTAACATAGCTACAATGTAATTATTAATTATATTGTAGCTATCTTAGGGTTTATTTTATAGGTAAGTATTTAGATTTAAATAGGAATATTTTAGTTTATAAATGAATTAGATTAATTTAATATAAATTTAGTTAGGGGTGTTAGGGTTAGATAGAGTTAATATAGTTAATATAAATACTATAGTAACTATATTAACTCTATTAACCCTAATATAATTAGGGTTAATATAGTTAATATATATAATGTAATACCTATATTAACTATAATATACTTAGGGTTAATATAGATGATATAGCTGACGGCGGGGTAGGTAGATTAAATTAGGGGTTAATCATTTTAATAGAGATGGCGGCGGTGTAAGGGGCTTACATTAGGGGTTAATAATATTAATATAGCTGGCGGCGGTATAGGGGGATTAGATTAGGGGTTAATAATTTTTATATAGGTGGCGGCGGTGTAAGGGGTCAGATTAGGGGATAGATAAGGTAGATGACAGCGGTGTAAGGGGTTCTAATTAGGGGATAGATAAGGTAGATGGCAGCGGTTTTAGGGGCTCACAGTAGGGGGTTAGTTTATGTAGATGGCGGCGGGGTCCGGGAGCGGCGGTTTAGGGGTTAATAACTTTATTAGGGATTTTGGGGGGGGGGATCGCGGTTGACAGGTAGATAGACATTGCGCATGCGTTAGGTGTTAGGTTTATTTTAGAAGATTGCGGTTGACAGGGAGATAGACATTGCGCATGCGTTAGGTGTTAGGTTTATTTTAGAAGATCGCGGTTGACAGGGAGATAGACATTGCGCATGCGTTAGGTGTTAGGTTTATTTTAGCAGCCAGTTTAGGGAGTTACGGGGCTCCAATAGTCAGCGTAAGGCTTCTTACGGCTGCTTTTTGTGGCGAGGTGAAAATGGAGTAAGTTTTCTCCATTTTCGCCATGTAAGTCCTTACGCTGCATATTGGATACCAAACTGCGCTGGTTTGGTATACCTGCCTATAGCCCAAAAAACTACGGGCGACGGCAGAAATATACGCGCGTAACTTCTAGGTTACGCCGTATATGTGATACCAAACCCGCGCAAATATTGGCGTCGCCGGCTTTTGCGGGCGACGATTTTTATCGGATCGACCCCATCATGTTTCCGTTGATTAATGAAAATATTATAATGGGTGGAGATTTTAATTTAACTCCCTGTCCTATAATGGATAGACTTTCAGGTAAAAACCTAAAATTTCATAATAGAGGTGCACGTCTCCTTAAAAAAATGTGTTATAATCTTAAATTATGTGATATTTGGAGACTCAGGAACCCTGATGCTCAGAGATTCACATGTGAATCTAAGTCATTTAAATCTTTCTCTAGAATCGATTTATTTTTAATTTCTGAATCTTTATCCATACAAAAATTAAGGGTGGATATCAGCGACATTGCGATTTCAGACCACGCGGTTATATCACTTAGTTTTGTATCCACAAATATTAAAAAAATAAGGGTATCAGATTCTTTTTTTCCAGATATCTTGTGAATAATATTACATTTTCTATATGGTTAAAACAGAGCTGGAAGGACTTCTATAGCTTTAATATTAACTATTTCAATAAATTCGAAGTCTTTTGTGAAGCCGCAAAGGCGGTGCTACGGGGTCAAATACAGGCCTATATGTACAATTTAAATAAAAAACAGCGAGCAGCTGAAACGCAATATTCCAACCAGGTAAAAAACACATATAGAAAGTATTTATATCTGCAATCAGCTAGAAACTGGAAAGCCTATTCTGAAGCCAGAAAAGCTCTAGATATTTTTCTTAAACAAAGATCTCTGGAACAAGAATCAAAGAGTAGCCTCTATTTTAGGGGTTTTCAGGGATGTTCCCCTAGATATCTAGCTCGCCTTACTAAAAGTAGAAAGAAAAAGAACTATATAGCTGCTCTGCAAGTACGGGATTCTAGAGTGTTTGAAACAGAGAGATTTGTAAGGTTTTTTTTTATTTCTATCAGTTACTTTATACGGATATAACTAGTGACGCTGAGTGTCAAGATAATTTCTGGCAGGATTTGCAAATCCCACAGATTCTGGAGGAAGAATCAGCCTTTCTAATTGCACCTATTTCTGACCATAGAGCGGCTTAAAACTAATAAAGCAGCCGGCCCAGATGGCTTGCCGGGAGAATTCTATAAGATCTTGGCCCCAGAGTTGATGCTGACTTTGGGCAAATTAGTTAATTCCTATTTTTATTCCAATGATTATATCTCTTCGTATTTTTATGCCGCCAATATCTCTTTAATATTAAAAAAAGGAAAAAAACCCAGAAGATCCTGCGTCTTATAGACCAATTTATGTGTTAAACACAGATTATAAAATTCTATCTTCAATAATCGCTAAGAGGGTGGCCATCGTACTGGAGAAAGTCATCCATACAGACCAGACAGGCTTCATGTTAGCTAGGAACTCTACTAGACATATTCAAAGTGTTGCTACATTTCTTGATTATCATTGGAATCTATATGGGGCGAATAAAGTTAATAATGATAATCATCAAGATATAGCAATTTTAACACTTGATGCCGAAAAGGCTTTTGATTCTATATCCTGGAAGCATTTATTCTTTACTTTAGCTAAATTTGGATTTCATGAACAATTTGTTTCTTTTATCAAAAAACTTTACAGATCTCCAATGTCCTTTTTATTGGTTAATAATACACTCTCAGAAAAGATTATATTGAAAAGAGGTGCGTGTCAAGGATGCAGGTTATCCCCGTTATTATTTAATATTGCGTTAGAACCTTTAGCGATCAAATTAAGGGAAAAGATGGAAGGTATATCGTTGGGTACACAAACTCTTAAATTACTACTTTATGCTGATGACCTTCTACTGTTTTTTGAGGATACTAGACAGTCTATCCCACTAGCTATGAGATTCTTGAAACAGTTTGGTGCCTTCTCAGGGTATAGGGTTAACTTGCAATGGGTTAAAAAATCAGTGGGTAGTATTCAAGAAACTCCGTTTAGGACAGTGGATTGTATTAAATATTTGGGTATCTTTTTTCATACTAACCCAAAAAAATGGTACAGTGCAAATTTTACCCCCTTACTGGAGAAAATCCAGGCCGATTTAGAAAATTGGACGTCTTTCCCACTTTCATTGAAAGCACGGGTTAACTTATTTAAAGCTATTATTTTCCCTAGATTGCTTTACCCTTTGCAAAATTTACCAATTTTTATTCCTTTAAATGACATAAAGAATTTATATACACGTACATCCTTGATGCTAACAAATAAAATCTATTTTTGAAAACATTGCGACACAACTAGGTTTATGATAAGGCTAGTAGTTTAATTATGGTCCATAGGACATATAGTCAGTAACATCACTTAAACTAAAACAGATATAACTAATACCTTCACAATAAGGGGTTAAAAAAACAAATACCTACATATATCATCAGTATAGACACTAATTGCAGGCACAATGTGATTATGTTTTTTGAAGTTTTGCATATATGTATAATGCTATAACATTATAATGCATAATTTCCCAATTCTGGTTATCCATCTTAACATCTATGCATATATCAACAAAATGTATAAAACTGAAAGAAGTTGAAAAACATACTAGTTGTTTAATGACAAATTACCTAAATGCCAACTTCCAAAATGGAGGATGTAACCACAAACCTGGCAGAAACTCATCAATGGATTGTTTAAAAGGACTCTTGGACATGCGCACTAACATTCCTTGACAAAGCATACCAGCGAAACGTATGTCGGAACTGAACTGTTCTATATTGAGTTTTATCGCGTCTCTACACTAGCCAGGACACCTGGTGGCTTAGCGCTATTGTCTTGCTACTAAAGAGGTTTTGGTTTCGGCGGTCACACTCCTGCTGATCCATTTACTGCTTTGCAAGTTTGGCGATTTGAAGCATTTGTTACAGCATATCTGCTTTTGTACCCTTACATTGTGGTGTTATCAAGGCTTATGTGACGCTTTTATATATTTTAAAATAAATTTGTATCCAAGTTTTGCCTAGTGTACTGTTTTCCCATCAGTATAAAGTGGGAGTGCGCATATCCTTGAGCTTAGTCGAAAGCTCCAACAAATGTGAGTAGTCATTTGTTACAAAACAACTACTTCCTCAAAGTGCCGTTACAGATTCACACTATGTTGCAATTTTCTGTTTTCTTTTTTATGGGATCTCACTGAGGAATGCTAACAAGCTGAAAAACTCATCCAGAGGACACAGACATATCCTTGATTCAGAACTTTATTTGGTTTTCCTTTTATGATTTTTGTTATCACATTTATTTCACATTTTTTTCTTTGTGATATTCGGTATATTTATTGTAATTTTATTCACATGTATATCTACACACACATGTACTTGTGTGCATACGTGCATGTATTTGTGTAGAAGTAATTGTAAGCGAGTGTGTAGTCACATGTATATCTATACACACATGTACCTGTATGCATACATGTATATATTTGTATAGAAGTAATTGTAAGCGAGTGTGTATTCACATGTATATCTATACACACATGTACTTGTATACATACATGCATGTATTAGTGTAGAAGTACTTGTAAGTGAGTGATTCACATGTATATCTATACACACATGTACTTATATGCATACGTGCATGTTTGTATAGAAGTATTTGGAAGTAAGCGTGTATTCACACATATATCTATACACACATGTATCTGTATGCATACATGCATGTATTTGTGTAGAAGTACTTGTAAGTCAGTGTGTATTCACATGTATATCTATACACACATGTACTTGTATGCATACGTGCATGTATTTGTATAGAAGTACTTGTAAGTGAGTGTGTATTCACACGTATATCTATACACACATGTACTTGTATGCATACGTGCATGTATTTGTGTAGAAGTACTTGTAAGTGAGTGTGTATTCACATGTATATCTATATACATGTACTTGTATGCATACGTGCATGTATTAGTGTAGAAGTGCTTGTAAGCGAGTGTGTATTCACATGTATATCTATACACACATGTACTTGTATGCATACGTGCATGTATTTGTATAGAAGTACTTGTAAGTGAGTGTGTATTCACATGTATATCTATACACACATGTACTTGTATGCATACGTGCATGTATTTGTATAGAAGTAATTGTAAGTGAGTGTGTATTCACATGTATATCTAAACAAACATGTACTTTTATGCATACGTGCATGTATTTGTATAGAAGTACTTGTAAGTCAGTGTGTATTCACATGTATATCTATACACACATGTACTTGTATGCATACCTGCATGTATAGAAGTACTTGTAAGTGAGTGTGTATTCACACATATATCTATACACACATGTATTTGTATGCATATGTGCATGTATTTGTATAGAAGTAATTGTAAGTGTGTGTGTATTCACATGTATATCTATACACACATGTACTTATATGCATACGTGCATGTTTGTATAGAACTACTTGTAAGTAAGTGTGTATTCACACATATATCTATACACACATGTACCTGTATGCATACATGCATGTATTTGTGTAGAAGTACTTGTAAGTCAGTGTGTATTCACATGTATATCTATACACACATGTACTTGTATGCATACGTGCATGTATTTGTATAGAAGTACTTGTAAGTGAGTGTGTATTCACACATATATCTATACACACATGTACTTGTATGCATACCTGCATGTATTTGTATAGAAGTACTTGTAAGTTAGACAGTGGAGGGCAGCATAGCCCAGAACGACCATAATAATTAAGGCCCTTAGGAGTGTGCTGCTGTGAAGTGGCAACAATGTTGCAGTAGTGAGGGTGGGGTTTAGCTTACCCTTTAAGTAGCCAGCTCCCAGGCCCCAAACCCTCTTTTCCAGATCGTCTTCACAGCGTCAGGATCGTCTGTCAGTCAGGATTCCTGTGGAAGAAAATGTCTGATTTAGAGGAGCTGGTGATTGAGGATTTTGATTCAGAAGAAGATGTGGTGCAGCCTTTCCCCCTCGCCCGGTGAGTCGTGGCCCTGGGTCTAGTTTATACCCTGAGGTTCTAGTTGTCTCCCCTTCTCCCTCTCCCTCATTAATTCCTCCCCCAGTAGTGGCTGATGTGGGCCCCCAGGTGGCAGAGGGGGTTAATGAGGGTGCGCAGGTGGCTGGGCCTAGCGAGTGTAGCGGGGGGGGGGGGGGTGAGGCCTTACCTGACCTGGTTACTCTTACCGGTGAAGCGGTGTCCACGGCGGTGGCGCTGCTCCAGTCCCTCGTGGCGGTCCTTTCCGGTGGGGGGTCAGCACCTCAGGGCGTCGGTGCAGCGTCTCCTGCGCGTTCGTCGGATCCGTCGGCCACGCGGGTGTCCATGCCGGTGTCGGGTTCTGTCACTTCCGGTTTGGTAGTTTCCGGTGACGTCACTTCCGGTGATGTCACGTCCGGGAACGCCATTCCGGAATCAAGAAGCAAGCGGGCAGCATCGTCGTCTCCGCCGGGGTACACAGGTAAGAGAGGGGTACCCCGGGGGGGGCGACGCCCGCGGGGGGGGAGCAGCGAGCCTCAATTACACAGCGCCCGCGTGGGGGCACTGTTTTGGCGGCCATGGAGAGAGGTAGAAGGGCACATGAGGGCCCTCATGAGCAGGCCGCAAGCCTGATCGGGGGTACAATGGCACTCAAGGGTGCACTGATCGGGGGCAATGGTGTTTCTGAGGGGCAAGTAGCAGGGGTACCGTCACCCGGAAGGGTGCAGAATGGGGAACCAGGTGTACATTTGCAGGCCACAGGCCTGACGGGAATACGCCATCTGCGCAACAGGTCGCAGGGCCTCAGGCCGCAATTCAGCAGGCTGGGGGCAAGCGGCGAACCGCGAATACATCTCGGTCTAGTAGACGCCGCAGTACCGCATCACGCAGCAAGCGTGGAACCCAGCAGGGTGCGAGGGTGTCGCCCGCGGGTGTGGCCCTCAGTGGGGTCCCCCCGGGCGTAGTTACTAGGGCCTCTGCAAGAAAGGGACCAGTTATCATGCCCAGTTTATGTCAGGGCACGCAAGTTGTTTCAGAGCAAAACAAACAAGTACAGTTTGCAGATGCTGTTGTGAATGTTCGTGCGGATGATATAGCTGACAATGTTATTTCTGAGTGTGGCATAGAGCGTAGGAGCCCTAGTCCCTTGGGGTTTCATAATGATGTTGTAGGTGGGCCTTCGTCCCCTTTCCTGGGTACTCCTCTCTCCCATTTTTCTTCACAGATCATTATGGATCCCAGAACTGCGTTGATGCCACTCCAGGCCACCCCTAGTGTTATTGAGCGGGAGGCACAGTCCCAGGAACAGCCATCCACTTCCTCAGGTCCCGTACCGGTGCAACGTCTCTTGGGAGCTGGTAAGCACACTATTACTTTTGAACAAAGGGGTTTGAGTTCATCCTCGGATGATTCGGGTTCAGAAAGTGATAGATCCCTGGGGTTGGAAGCTAAAGGGCAAAAGAGAATGTATAGGACGGTAAAATGGCTAGTCGAGGAAAGAAAGGCTATGGGTCTACCCCTCCCCCCTGGTTCATCCCGCATGGAACCCCCTGTTCCTCTGCCGACACCTCCTGCGTCAACAGGCTTAGTTAGCCCGGTAATGGGGAACAGGCGCAGGGCAGCTGTACATGGGGACACTGACACTTGACCCACATTTAGTTTGCACGAACATCTCAAATCTAAGATGGTTCGGCGCCTTCAGGGCGGGACGTACGTACATATGTTCGAACTTTCCGCGGAAGCATACCGCCAAAAAGAAATGGCGGATGATGGTACGGGCCCGAAGAAATTTAAACGGCCCGATTCCTATGAGGAATGGCGTAAGTGCTTCCGGGTTTATGCGTCCTGTTATATTTCCAAATTCCCTGACCAAGCGCTGAATATCCTGAAATATCAGGATTCCATAGAAACCATGTACGAAAAGTACAGAGAGGGAGCTTGGCGGGACTATGACGCAGCCTTTCGTAGGAAGATGGTTGGGAACCCTCTCCTTACGTTTGGCGGTGTCGACTCACGATTGTGGGCTCAATTGGGGCCTGAGAAACAGGCGGCTCCTGTTCCAGCAGTTGGAGCGTCGGGAGACGCTAAAGCCTTGCAGCGCTCTTGATGGCGGCCCACTGGGGCGTGCTGGCGTTTCCAGGACAAACTGTGTTCCAGGGGAGCGACATGTGCATTTCGTCACACCTGCAAACACTGCGGTGGCGGCCACTCGGGGTCCGAGTGTACCAGGTCCCAGGATGCGAGTCGTCCCCAGGAGAGACCAGCAGCTGGTTCAAAACCTTTCCCTGGAGGAAAGGGCGGCCACACCGCTGAGGGTGGCCGTAATTGAGAAATGGCTGCTCCTTTACCTGTTTAAAGAGGCCGCCTTGCTACTTAGAGACGGTCTGCGATCTGGATTTGTTATCCCGGTCGGATCGCATGTGGTAGGTTCCTCAACACATAGGAACCTAAAATCCGCATATCAGTTCCCTGAGGTGTTGAGGGATAAACTGAATAAG